>NC_060129.1:141635816-141937263 GCF_021461395.2 Schistocerca americana
TTCAAGTGTATGGCTAGTAGAGGGAGAGAGAGAGAGAGAGAGAGAGAGAGAGAGAGAGAGAGAGAGAGAGACGATTTACCTGGATGTATAAGGTGTGGTGTCACCGCCAGACACCACACTAGCTAGGTGGTAGCGTTTAAATCGGCCGCGGTCCGTTAGTATACGCCGGACCCGCGTGTCGCCACTGTCAGTGATTGCAGACCGAGCGCCGCCACACGGCAGGTCTAGAGAGACGTCCTAGCACTCGCCCCAGTTGTACAGCCGACTTTGCTAACGAAGCTACACTGACCGATACGCTCTCATTTGCCGAGACGATAGTTAGCATAGCCTTCAGCTACGTCATTTGCTACGACCTAGCAAGGCGCCGTATTCAATTTATTATGTGAAGCGTGTATCATCAAGAGAGATGTTCTACAATTGTGGATTAAAGTTAAGTATTACATCGTCTACGTGCTTTATTTGCAATTCTCAAGATATTGTCCTGTTCCAGACCTCACGCCAGTCAGCGTGTAATTAAACGCGTGCATTTCGGCCTCCTCTAGAAACACAGTGTTGGCTCTTCTGCCAACACTACATAAGGTACATATTAATTTTAAAAAATTATCATCGATCAGAAATTTTATCGCTCAATTCATCTGGTCAGGTGACTTAGGTCATAATGTACCGGGTTAACAACTTGCTGGTTCTGAGTTCGACGTTCCTTTGTCAACAGCTTCAAATTTAAATAAATTCACCCATGTGGTACTTCCACATGTACACTTTCAACAGCGATTGTCCATTAACACAGCATTCTTTTGTGATGTATGTTTACATATTCGTTACAAAATTGTGTTTTTTATGTCTTTCTCTGTTACTCCCAACAGCTGACCATATTCTTTGATTTCTATAAACCGTGACATTTACGATTTTGGATTTTTGTCGAAGCTGGTATTCATCAGAATTTTGTTATCCATTCTTTTCAAGTGGCCATAAAATGTAATCCTCCATTTCCTCATTGTATCTACACTGAAGAGCCAAAGAAACTGGTACACCTACCAAATATCGCGTAGGGCGCCCGTGAGCACGCAGAAGTGCCACAACATGACGTGACGTGGCATGCACTCGAATAAGTTGATGGAAGGAACTGACTCAATGAATCCTGGAGGGCTGTCGATAAATCCGTAAGAGCACGACGGGATGGAGATCTCTTCTGAGCAGCAACCTGCAAGGCATCCCGGATATGCTGAATAATGTTCACGTCTGGGGAATATGGTGGCCAGCGGAAGTGTTTAAACTCAGGACAGTGTTCCTGGAGCCGCTCTGTAAAAATTCTGGACGTATGGGATGTCGCGTTGTCCTGCTGGAATTTCCCGTCGGAATGCACAGTGGACATGAATGGATGCAGGTGGTCAAACACGATGCTTACGTACGTATCACCCGTCAGAGTCGTATTTAGGCACATCAGTGGTCCCATATCACTCCAACTGCACACGCTCCACACCATTACAGAGCCTCCACCAGCTTGAACAGTCCCCTGCTGACATGCAGGGTCCACGGATTCATGAGGTTGTCTGCATACCCGCACACATCCTTCCGCTCGATACGATTTGAAACGAGACCGACCAGGCAACACGTTTCCGGTCATCAATGGGTTGACGGTACTAGGCAAGGTGTAAAGCTTTGCGTCATGCAGTCATCAAGGGTACACGAGTGGGCCTTCGTTGAATGGTTCGCACACTGACACGTGTTGATGGCCCAGCATTGAAATCTGCCACAATTTGCCTGAGTGTTGCACTCCGTCACGTTGAACGATTCCCTTCAGTCGTCACTGGTCCTGTTCTTGCAGGATCTTTATCTGGCCGCAGCGATGTCGGAGATTTGATGTTTCACCAGAATCCTGATATTCACGGTACACTCGTGAAATGGTCGTACGGGAAAATCCCCACTTCATCGCTACCTCGGGGATGCAGTGTGCCATCTGTCATGCGCCGATTGTAATCCTCTTAAGGGGCTCCGGAAAGGCTCAAAATCATGAAAAGTTCAATTTTTACTGTTTTGCGTTTTCTGAATCTGCAGACTATTACCTTTTAATAGATATATAATTTATTCAATTCCGAAGACTACAACTATTTTTAAATTTTTTTTGAAATGTGTTCTACATGGGCGTGACCCACTGTGGCGCTGTTAAACTGATGTCAAATGGTGTTATTATTAACGTCCGTGTTCACCAGGTACATTTTAGTGATGTGAGATAAAGTATGTGTTGTGGCTAACCTGTGATGGTTCAATATATATCGCTGGTGTGATTGTCGATTGTTTCATGTTTATTTACTCTGTCGTTATCTCGAAAATATTCGTAATTAATTCTGTTTCTTGAGTCTCTGTTTTGTTGAAGTATAATAATGAGTAAAAGTAAAGTTATTAGAAATCCTCTGAAGGCTTTTAAGAAAAGGAGAAATGTTGGAAAGCCAAAGGTATGTGTTATTACTGTAAACAATAAAGACGATAACCAAGTGAGTGAACCTAACCTCTCAAGTACACCTGCCCATAGCAGTCAAAGTGGGAAAGAAAATACTTCACAGAAGAAGCTTGGTTCAAAGAGTGAAAACTATGAATGTTTTATGGGCGAATCGGATGTGAATGAAATATTTGATATGTCGGTTCTCAAAGGAATTTTTTCAAACTGTGTAAGATGTATTCATTGTAGTGAAGTTGGCCTGGAACTCTCCATAATAAAGCACGTAGGACTTGCTAGTGAAATACAACTGAAATGTGATAAGTGTTCATACATGACCACCTTTTGGAACAGTGTTGCAGTAACTGCAACTGAAGAAAATGGTAGAAAAATCTACGAACACAACAACGAGCGATGCTTGCTTTAGACAAGGAACGCCTTCGGGCTGCAGACAGGGCTGTAAAGAGTCTAGAAATACAAGCAAGAGTAAACAGGAGGAGGAACAAGAGGAAGCAGGAGGAGGAGTTTGCAGAGGATGAAGATAATCCATCCAATGGACCTGGAATGCACTAAAAAGTTAATCCAATCATTGTCGTTCGATTCCCAAAACTTTTATTTTCTCATACTAATTACATGTTTGCCGGCCGCGGTGGTCTAGCGGTTCTAGGCGCGCAGTCCGGAACCGCGCGACTGCTACGGTCGCAGGTTCGAATCCTGCCTCGGGCATGGATGTGTGTGATGTCCTTAGGTTAGTTAGGTTTAAGTAGTTTTAAGTTCTAGGGGACTGATGACCACAGTAGTTAAGTCCCTTAGTGCTCAGAGCCATTTGAACCATTTTTAATTACATGTTTTCTAAGGATCTTCCAAACATATTTGTTTCAAACTTTCAGTAAATGTTACACAGTACCTTCTGCATAATTTAACACAGCCTTTTTCCAAAAGAACTGTATATTTTTGAATATATAAATAAAAAATTGCAAAAAAATGTTGTGAATTTTCATTACAATTGAAAAAAAATCATCTTTAATAACTGAACTATAATTTTGTAAAATCCCTGTGTTAAGTTGTAGCCCATATTCCAATAAATAATCTGTAAAAAGTTCAACTTCCTACCTCAAATACTTTGTGAGGAAAGATGTAATTTATAAGCGTTATTTTAACATTGCAAGTATAGGGCGTTCCGGAGCCCCTTAATTCTTGATTCCTGCCCTTGTAGCAGCAGTAACCGATCTAACAAGTGGGCCAGACACTTGTTGTCTTATATAAGCGTTGACGAGCGCATTGCCGTATTGTGCCTGTTTACATATCTCTGTATTTGAATACGCGTGCCTACACCAGTTTCTTTGGCGCTTCAGTGTACAGGGTGATTAAAAAAGAATACCACAACTTTAAAAATGTGTATTTAATGAAAGAAACATAGTATAACCTTCTGTTATACATCATTACAAAGAGTATTTAAAAAGATTTTTTTTCACTCAAAAACAAGTTCAATATGGCCCCCTCCAGACACACGAGCAATATCAACCCGATACTCCAACTCGTTCCACACTCCCCGTAGCATATCAGGCGTAACAGTTTGGATAGCTGCTGTTATTTCTCGTTTCAAATCATCAATGGTGGCTGGGAGAGGTGGCTGAAACGCCATATCCTTAACATACCCCCATAAGAAAAAATCGCAGGGGGTAAGATCAGGGCTTCTTGAAGGCCAGTGATGAAGTGCTCTGTCACGGGCTGCCTGGCGGCCGATCCATCGCCTCGGGTAGTTGCCGTTCAGGTAGTTATGGACAGATAAGTGCCAATGTGGTGGCGCTCCATCCTGCTGAAATATGAATTGTTGTGCTTCTTGTTCGAGCTGAGGGAACAGCCAATTCTCTAACATCTCCAGATACTGTAGTCCAGTTACAGTAGCACCTTCGAAGAAAAAGGGACCAAAAACTTTATTGGCTGAAATGGCGAACAAATGTACAACTAAATGAAACTTTATAGCTCCCTTAATTCGCCGACAGATAGTGCTTAGCTCTGCCTTTTGTCGTTGCAGAGTTTTAAATTCCTAAAGTTGTGGTATTCTTTTTGAATCACCCTGTATTACACTGTCTCATTTTTTTGCTCTTCATTTTCCAAATCTCATTGTCATACTTTGAACCCCATTTTTTTCGAATTACTCTTCTTTCTGTTTTCTCCAAATTATTGAACTCATTGACTTTTTGTATGAGAACATTTTCTCAGGCATAAAGACATCCAGTTTTAATCTGCACATAGTAACGCCTCATTTTTGTCCTAATAGATAAGGATTTTTTTTATTGTACGTGGTCTTTGTTAAGTGGACTTTCATTTCCATTTTTTGTCTGTTTATGTTAGTACCTTTTTGCAGAGCATTAGGCTGACTTATTTCTCTCAAGCATTTAATTTTTTAAACTTTCTTTATTTATCTCATGTTTTGGTGTACCGTGAGCACTGATCATTTGCTTTTTTTTTTCTTTTTTTTTTTTTTTTACACGAAATTTGTGATCTAGTGTTTCTCTGTTACCTCTTGGAGAGTGTTTATATGTTTCGTTATGTGTTATAGGCTCTATGTAAGATGGTTAAACCATCAGCAAAAACTAAGGAGTCAGTTTTAAGGTTGTCTCTCTTCATTTCAAGTTTCCTTCATTTTTTATTTCCCCTTCTTCGTTCTTTTTTTCCGTGTTCTTGTACTGCATTCCCGCAAATGCAATTGATTTATGATGGTGACAGTCCATCTCCTTGCCTCATGCCTCTTTCAGCTTCGAGTCGTTTTGGTATTTCACCTAAAAGAATTAATTTTGGAAACGGTATTAGTCAGTGACTGTCAATGATTTATTGTCAGGTCGAAATGCTTCAAGGGCACCGAATAGTGAGTGCATCTCTTCATATTTCAGTTAGGTATATATTGTAACATACAATTGTTTACTAAAACAAATGAAGCCCCATCTAAAGTGAATTTTCAAGCTGAGTGCTTTTCTTCTTGTAAAAATGAAATGTCGTGTGGCTAGGGCCTCCCGTCGGGTAGACCGTTCGCCTGGTGCAGGTCTTTCGATTTGACGCCACTTCGGCGACCTGCCCGTCGATGGGGATGAAATGATGATGATTAGGACAACACAACACCCAGTCCCTGAGCGGAGAAAATCTCAGACGCAGCCAGGACTCGAACCCGGCCCTTGAGGATTGACATTCTGTCGCGCTGACCACTCAGCTACCGGGGCCGGACTTTTCTTATTGTAAATGCTATGCAATAGATATACCAGACTGCAGTGTTTATGCAGGATATAAGTCATTAAGGCTTTCGCTGTATACAGCATACCAATTCTTTATTCATTATAATCGGTTACAATTTACACTCCTGGAAATTGAAATAAGAACACCGTGAATTCATTGTCCCAGGAAGGGGAAACTTTATTGACACATTCCTGGGGTCAGATACATCACATGATCACACTGACAGAACCACAGGCACATAGACACAGGCAACAGAGCATGCACAATGTCGGCACTAGTACAGTGTATATCCACCTTTCGCAGCAATGCAGGCTGCTATTCTCCCATGGAGACGATCGTAGAGATGCTGGATGTAGTCCTGTGGAACGGCTTGCCATGCCATTTCCACCTGGCGCCTCAGTTGGACCAGCGTTCGTGCTGGACGTGCAGACCGCGTGAGACGACGCTTCATCCAGTCCCAAACATGCTCAATGGGGGACAGATCCGGAGATCTTGCTGGCCAGGGTAGTTGACTTACACCTTCTAGAGCACGTTGGGTGGCACGGGATACATGCGGACGTGCATTGTCCTGTTGGAACAGCAAGTTCCCTTGCCGGTGTAGGAATGGTAGAACGATGGGTTCGATGACGGTTTGGATGTACCGTGCACTATTCAGTGTCCCCTCGACGATCACCAGTGGTGTACGGCCAGTGTAGGAGATCGCTCCCCACACCATGATGCCGGGTGTTGGCCCTGTGTGCCTCGGTCGTATGCAGTCCTGATTGTGGCGCTCACCTGCACGGCGCCAAACACGCATACGACCATCATTGGCACCAAGGCAGAAGCGACTCTCATCGCTGAAGACGACACGTCTCCATTCGTCCCTCCATTCACGCCTGTCGCGACACCACTGGAGGCGGGCTGCACGATGTTGGGGCGTGAGCGGAAGACGGCCTAACGGTGTGCGGGACCGTAGCCCAGCTTCATGGAGACGGTTGCGAATGGTCCTCGCCGATACCCCAGGAGCAACAGTGTCCCTAATTTGCTGGGAAGTGGCGGTGCGGTCCCCTACGGCACTGCGTAGGATCCTACGGTCTTGGCGTGCATCCGTGCGTCGCTGCGGTCCGGTCCCAGGTCGACGGGCACGTGCACCTTCCGCCGACCACTGGCGACAACATCGATGTACTGTGGAGACCTCACGCCCCACGTGTTGAGCAATTCGGCGGTACGTCCACCCGGCCTCCCGCATGCCCACCATACGCCCTCGCTCAAAGTCCGTCAACTGCACATACGGTTCACGTCCACGCTGTCGCGGCATGCTACCAGTGTTAAAGACTGCGATGGAGCTCCGTATGCCACGGCAAACTGGCTGACACTGACGGCGGCGGTGCACAAATGCTGCGCAGCTAGCGCCATTCGACGGCCAACATCGCGGTTCCTGGTGTGTCCGCTGTGCTGTGCGTGTGATCATTGCTTGTACAGCCCTCTCGCAGTGTCCGGAGCAAGTATGGTGGGTCTGACACACCGATGTCAATGTGTTCTTTTTTCCATTTCCAGGAGTGTAGTTGCTAACTGCTAGTGATAAAAACGTACAGTTATTTTATCGTTATTTGATACAATTATCTGCTGAGTGATACTTGGGTCAGTGGGTGCTACATTCGTTTGACTGCTGAGATGAAAAGCAACTGCTCTGTTGTACTCGAAATATTGTTGTGCACAGACTCTCGTTACAAAAGGGTCTCGACATGCAAATTTCACGTGTTTGGCAAAGTTGCTGGAACTGTGATCTGGTTCATGGCAGTCCAGCACATAAGCTGTGCACACTAAATTGCCCCATTTTACTACCTGTCTACCGGTAGACAAGCCCGTTTCATTTGTGTAACACTAGCTTCACTCCAAGTTTAAACGCAGCCAAAACCTCTCAGACAAACAGAACCTAAGATGTCAAAGTAAGCGTAAGGAGGGCTATGCGAGCGTTCACTGAATTCGAAAGTAAAATTCTATGTACCGACTTCACAGAAAATCCTAGGAAGTTCGTATCATGTCGTTTTTGGAAATCCAGAATCTACTCTGTAGGAATCAACATGGATCCGAAAACAGCGATCGTGTGAGACCTAACTCGCTTTATTTGTTCATGAGACCCAGAAATTATTAGATACAGGCTCCCAGGTAGAAGCCATTTTCCTTGACTTCCGGAAGGCGTTCGATACAGTTCCGCACTGTCGCCTGATAAACAAAGTAAGAGCCTACGGAATATCAGACCAGCTGTGTGGCTGGATTGAAGAGTTTTTAGCAAACAGAACACAGCATGTTGTTATCAATGGAGAGACGTCTACAGACGTTAAAGTAACCTCTGGCGTGCCACAGGGGAGTGTTATGGGACCATTGCTTTTCACAATATATATAAATGACCTAGTTGACAGTGTCGGAAGTTCCATGCGGCTTTTTGCCAATGATGCTGTAGTATACAGAGAAGTTGCAGCATTAGAAAATTGTAGCGAAATGCAGGAAGATCTGCAGCGGATAGACACTTGGTGCAGGGAGTGGCAACTGACCCTTAACATAGACAAATGTAACGTATTGCGAATACATAGAAAGAAGGATCCCTTATTGTATGATTACATGATAGCGGAACAGACACTGGTAGCAGTTACTTCTGTAAAATATCTGGGAGTATGCGTGCGGAACGATTTGAAGTGGAATGATCATATAAAATTAATTGTTGGTAAGGTGGGTACCAGGTTGAGATTCATTGGGAGAGTCCTTAGAAAATGTAGTCCATCAACAAAGGAAGTGGCTTACAAAACACTCGTTCGACCTATACTCGAGTATTGCTCATCAGTGTGGGATCCGTACCAGATCGGTCTGACGGAGGAGATAGAGAAGATCCAAAGAAGAGCGGCGCGTTTCGTCACCGGGTTATTTGGTAACCGTGATAGCGTTACGGAGATGTTTAGCAAACTCGAGTGGCAGACTCTGCAAGAGAGGCGCTCTGCATCGCGGTGTAGCTTGCTCGCCAGGTTTCGAGAGGGTTCGTTTCTGGATGAGGTATCGAATATATTGCTTCCCCCTACTTATGCCTCCCGAGGAGATCATGAATGTAAAATTAGAGAGATTCGAGCGCGCACGGAGGCTTTCAGACAGTCGTTCTTCCCGCGAACCATACGCGACTGAAACAGAAAAGGGAGGTAATGACAGTGGCACGTAAAGTGCCCTCCGCCACACACCGTTGGGTGGCTTGCGGAATATAGATGTAGATGTAGACCACACTGTCGCTTTTAATCTGTCTGGTGCTGTAATGGTCCATTTGACTTACAGCGAGTTTCCTTAAGTCTGCGCAAAAATTTAGCAGGTCATAGAGGTTGCTCCACTCAACAATTTGAGGGAGACGATCTCGGGTCAGAGAAGCCAGCTTAAGGAGATATGGAAGTAAAAAAATGGCTCTGAGCACTATGAGACTTAACTTCTGAGGTCATCAGTCTCCTAGAACTTCGAACTACTTAAACCTAACTAACCTAAGAACATCACACACATCCATGCCCGGGGCAGGATTCGAACTTGCGACCGTAGCAGCAGCGCGGTTCCGGACTGAAGCGTGTAGAACCACTCGGCCGGCTTACTTCCTGGCCGTCTGAATGACCACCTGTAGGTGCGGTTTGCGCAAAGAGTTCTATCTGAGTTGTTGGAGAACGTACCCTTGGTTGTTCGTGAGGGGATGTGGATACAACATTACGGTGCGCCGCCTAACTTCAGTATGGATTTCCGCATGCATATCAATGATGTATTTGCTGGTCGCTAGATTGAAAGCGGAGGTTGTATTACACGGCTGAGGTCACCTGACCTGAATCCTCTTGATGATTTGCTATGGGGATAGCTGAAGTCACTTGTGCGTGAGGCCCCAGTGGATACAGAGATGTAAATAGTTGCCAGAATTGTAGCTGCCTGTAATGTGATTCGGAACACATCAGGGATATTTGTCAGGGTGCGTCAGAACCTTGTTCGCCGACGTCATGCTTGCATTGTGGTTGATGGCCGCCAGTTTCAGCACATTTTATACGATACGGTACAAATGGTACGTTCATTGTCTCAGTGATGGTATTCGCAGTTAACTAATGTAAATGAAAAAGTACACAGTAATGTGATTTTATTCCTATTATCTTCTCATGCTGGCTTCTCCGACTCCAGGTTCCCTACGTCTGTTCTGTTAAACATCCTTTATGTCCTGTTAAATTTGTGCACGCTCTTACGGAAACAACCTGTATATGGCGCTACACGGCTGCTTTTTAACTTCCTAGCTGTATACAGTCGCAGATGCCCTGTCTAGTGCTACACAGCCGAATTTCACGTGCCTGGTACTAAACAGTCCAGTTTGATCTTTCTGGAGGTGCACAGATGCAGTTGACATGTATAGTAACAGTCCGCTGAAAAAGTCACTGTGCACTCAACTACAGACTACAGATGTTGATCAAATTGGAACTTTGTCTCAACGTTGGCAGAACACAAGTTGGCAACACTGCTCTTTAAAAATACACAATTTTTTTAAAATTTGCTCTACTGTTACTTAATGTTTAACTGTTTGATTCATTTGACGAAAGATAATGAATATTATGTGCAGTGTTTATAGGTTCACTGTGTTTTTAAATGACAGTACTTTCGGCTGAGGAACGTACTTTTCTTATTGAACATCTGTTGCGACAAGGCGATAAATACACAGATTTAGTGCACTAAGTATTTGCCGAAAAATTCCAAGAAATAGTTGTATCTTATCGTAATATGGATTGTCGACTTATTGAAAAATTTCGAGAAGCAGGCTCAGCCTTAGCTCGAATTGGAAAACCACCTAAACTGTATCTGGGACAAGAACAATATATTGGATTGTGACAATATCTAAAGCTGTTTCATAAGCATTGAAGTTGTTGCCATATAAAGTGTCAGCAATGCGAGAACTGGAAGACGTGTATCAAGAAAAGCGAACCCGTTAGTGCAAACGGTTTACACCTTTTTTTGGGATGAATGCCTTTGACGTTCTCAATGTCACCTTCTAAAGATAGTTCGCAGCTCGTAGTCGAGTTGCTAGCGTTACTGCGTCTCGATCACTGGGTCCCAGGTTCGATTCCCGGCCGGGTCGGGCATTTTCACTCCCCGAGGACTGGGTGTTTGTGTTGTCCTCATCATTTCTTCACCATTTGGGAAAGTGGCGAGACTGGACTGTGTAAAAGAATGGGACTTTGTATGGGCGCTGATGACTACACAGGTGAGCACCACACAAACCGAGTATCACCATCATTCTAAAGGTATACAGACGAGGCCTGGTCACACCTCTCTGGTCATGTTTACAAACGCAACACACGATTACGATGAACGGAGACTCTTCATGCTGTGCTTTAGATGCCACTGCACGGTCAGAAAAGTGGGGGTGTGGCTAGCAATATCCAGACAGCACATTGTTGGAACTTTATTTTTGAAGAAACCATGAACTGTGAACGTCGTTGGTTAATAATCCACGATTCAATTGGCCAGGCAAAGGAAGACCCAATCAATGACTGACGATTCCAACAAGTCGGCGCTACACTGCATGCAGCTAAAAATACTTACATGTCTTCTGGAAGAGTGTTTTGGGGAATGTGTCATCTCAAAAAACCTAATGCCCCCCTCCCCACCTCAGGGTAGCGTGCTTCACCAGACATTTTTCCATGGAGAGCTACAAAATCTGAAGTGTGTCACAATCACCCATCCACACTCTGTGTGGAAAACTGAGCAGCATGTCACAAGTCAGATCTGCAGAACGTGCGTAATAAAGTGACTTGTATAGCCGCTTGTCGATGTCATTTCGAACATGTATACATGTACTGTAACTGCATGGCTACTTTCCCACCACCATGTACTGCACAGCTGCGTTTGATCTGTGTAGCACTATGCTGCCCCATTTGGCGTGCCTTGCACTACACTGCCCCATTTGACTTGTCTAGCACTATGTGCCCCCATTTGACACGCCCGTTGCACTATGCAGCCCCATTTGACTTGGAGATCACAGCTACCAGCCCTCACTGGAATACCCTCTCTCGTGCTCCACTGTGAGCAACCCCCGACTGCGAGTGTAATTGGCCGGATAATTGGGCTCTGCTTTAAAACACTCACCCTTCTCCCTCACCCCTTGCCAGTCTGTTACCCATTCATCGGTGTTTCTGAGGAGGACGGGAGACAGGGCAGAGGGTGAGTTCGACGACGACGACGACGACGCCAAATTGTTATAATGGACCAATTACGGCAGGACAACAGGGGCAAAGCGAAATGGAGTAGAACGAGAGAGGCTGCAACTGGGAAGTGGGGGAGGGAGGAGACGTCGTCTCCCTATTCACTCCCTGTCACCCCTTCCACCTCCTCGCTGCTCCCCTGTACTGTCGACTGACGGATTAAACACTTCACAGACTTCGAGACGTACATCGCAGCCTCTACACACACTTTATATGAAACAGTAATGTGTAGATGATTCAGATAGATACAGAAACCTGTGGCATACGTCTCGAACACAGCTTTACTCAAATGGATGGGATTGCTTATTTCATCGCCGTCTTGCAGATCATGTTTGGAACGCTAGAGATGTGCGTTTTGCAAACTGCTTTAGACACTCTGTTATCCTTGTAGCATAATAAAGACCATATTTTAAACGGAGGTTGCCTTATTTTAGTCGTGTACTCCGTAATTTTTCGAGTAAATAGGAACCTACTCTTCTTCAGTAAAGTTTGATAAGAGATTCATTCCTCCCACATACACTTTGCATATAAAGGAATAACACCCTCTCTCCTAGTTGGTTAAGGAATCGAATTTCCACGTATAACACGGCATTAAACGCCTGATTACTTTACAAATGAGTTAATATGGTAAATACTTGAAGTTAAGCTTGTGAAACCTTTACGATTGAAGACGCACAGCCGGAATTATGTTGGTTTTATTACTTTCAGATTATTCACCCATACGCTAATGAGAAAGTTTGAAAAAAGGTTTGAAAATATGTTTCAAGTTCGTTGAAAGTTGCCAAGTGCTCTCGTTATCAAATACTGGATCAATATAGTCTGGGTAATTTGCGTTCCGTTCTCGGGAAAGTAAATTTTTTCCGCATCTCAATGTTTATTAAATCATATCTCCCGTACTGTGTGTCGTACAATGAAATAATTTTACAGGCACATTCAGAAGCGTATGTGGATGCCCTCTGCAAAATGTGTTGTGAAGAGAGTCAGTGGTAAAGAAGTAACAAATTAAAACGTTATGCCGGATGCTGAAGCTCTACTGCATGAAAGGCGACTATGTAGTAAGTCACAACCTTTTCTACTTTAATTTATTTGTATGTGTGTGTGTGGGGGGGGGGGGGTCATCGAGAAAAGGAAAAAGTTTCAATAATAACACTGATAATCCCGTAACTAAAGGTACTTTACAAGAAGCTCTTTAGTGATTGATGCACGTGGAAGTTGTCAATCACTTCCTGATTTATTTATTTGGGATGTTATCACGCCTTGAAACTGTACAACTTCTTCTTGAAAAGTCCATCCACTCCTCTTATATTTTCTTTTGTCCTTTCCTTGGAGTCTGCACCATATAAACAGATGCTTTTTATTACCGTTTCATATAACCTGTTTTTGTCTTTTTTTTAAATTTTATCTGACCAGCTTACTGATTGCCTGTTTAGCTTGTGTTGTCGTGTGCCTTATTTCTTCTTTATTGTAACCTTACACGGAGATTATAACTCGTTGATATTTATACCTCGGACAGGCTTCAAAAGCTTTTCCTACGGTGTCATGCTCTTTCCTTCCTGCAGACAGATATTTCGTTTCAGAAAAATTTATTGTTAGACTGGCAATATTGTATGTTTGTAAGATTTTCTTCATAGTGTACTCTATAAGAAAGCCATCTACAACGAAAATTATTTGATGATTGGCGAATAGTAAAATCGACAGATGGTCCCCCATCTCTGTGAAGACCCGTCCTCCACACTTTTCCACCGGTTTTATAACAACTTAATTCAGATAATATTTAAAAACAGCCTTCTCTAAGAGGTTTGCTTGGCTGTATTACTCAGGAGATTTATATTGCTATTTGAATTACTGTATGTTATCCCGCATGAACTTCTTTAACTTCAGCAAAGTATATCTTATTTTTGCACTCTCGTCACAAAATATCGATACAGATTCTTTGCTGGTACTTTGTCACATGTTTCCTCTAAATCTCTGAAAGTGCAATTTGTCTCTGCTGTATTTTTTCAATTGTTCTTTCATTGTAAATATCCATTCTTTATAACACCAGGCTTACTTTTAACAACAACTAAACGACCAATTTTGGAGCTGCATTTGTTTTTGAGTCCTCAGTCTTCTGACTGGTTTGATGCGCCCCACCACGAATTACTGTCGTGTGCCAACCTCTTCATCTCACTGTAGCACTTGCAACCTACGTCCTCAATTATTTGCTGGATGTATTCCAATCTCTGTCTTCCCCTACAGTTTTTACCCTCCACAGCTCCATCTAGTACTATGCAAGTTGTTCCCTGCCGTTTTAACGAATGTCCTGCCATCCTGTCCGTACTGTTCGTCAATGTTTTCCACATATTTCTTCCCTCGCCTATTCTTTGGAGAATCTCTTCAGTCTTTACACTACCAGTCCACCTAATTTTGGACACTCTTCTGTAGCACTACATATCAAATGTTTAGAGTCTCTTCTGTCACGGTCTTCCCATAGTCCAAGTTTCACTACCACACAGTGGTGTGCCCCAGATGTACATTCTCAGAAACTTCTTCCTCATAGTAAGGCCTATGTGTGAAGCTAGTACACGTCCAGGAATTCCCATTTTTCCAGTGCTAGTCTGCTTTTGCTATCTTCCTTGTTCTGTCCATCGTGGGTTATTTTGCTGCGTCGGTAGCAGAATTCTTTAACTTCATCTACTTCCTCATCACTAATCCTGATAAGTTACTCGCAGTTCTCATTTGTCCTTTCTCATTACTTTCCTCTTTCTTCGATTTGCTCACACTCCATATGCTGTACCCATTAGACTTTTAATTCCATTCAGCACATCCTGTAATTCATCAGCGAATTTTATCAGTGATATCCTTTCATCTTGAATTTCAATGCTACTCCCGAACTTTTGTTTTCGCCATTGCTTCTCCAATGCGTAGATTGAACAGTAGGGGCGAAAGACTACATTCCTGTCTTGCAGACTTAATTGCTACGACAATTACAAATGACAATTTTAGAAATATCGCAGCTCAATTTCGCAGTCGATAGGACGTTCGTAAAAAGGTAAAAATGTCTCTGTCGGATGCTGTATTCCTAACATCAGACGACAAAGCCCCACACGATGCTTAGGAAGAGTAGAGTTGAAGGCTGTGAGCTACATTATAATTATGAACCTTCCAATAATAATAATAATAATAATAATAATAATAATAATAATGTCGTGTGACTAGGGCCTCCCGTCGGGTAGACCGTTCACCTGGAGCAAGTCATTCGATTTGACGCCACTTCGGAGACTTGCGCGTCGATGGAGGTGAAATGATGATGATTAGGACAACACAACATCCAGTCCCTGAGCGGAGAAAATCTCCGACCCAGCCGAGAATCGAGCCTGGGCCCTTAGGATTGTCATGCTGCCGCGCTGACCACTCAGCTACCGGGGGCGGACTTTGAAACATCGCCATGTACGCTTACCAGTGCAACGTAACAAGTGTTTCCTGCAACAGGTAGCACAAGGTATTTCTCATTGCCACGCACTAAGGCAGCCACGTCGGACTGCAGCTGAGCGCACATAGGCCGAGCAGCGAGACTGGGGCGTAGGAAGGGCCGCCTGCCTCCCTGGGGGTTCCCAGCCACACCTGTATCGATAGTCGATACGCTCACTCGACTGGACGACTCGCCCGCGCGCGGGGGCTCGATATATCGGGCTGGAGCTGCACCGTGGAGCGCAGCCGTAGCAGGAGGCTTCGGAAACACAGACCTCGCAACTTACTTCAGAAGCTTTTCCGCTTTTATCTGAGAATTTCTGTGAGGCAGTTGTTTTTCTGATCGCTGTTCCTGCTAGTTTGCTGTGAAGTCTAAAAGTTCTCTGATCACAAACTCAACCGTTTGAAGATTCTTGACGAATGAAAACTGCGTATAGCATCCGGGATTCGAAGCCGGAACCCAGCCTTTTGCAGGTAATGCTCTTATTGTTGTTGCTGTTGTTGCTTCAGTTCTAAGAAGGGTTTGATGCAACTCCCCACGTTACTGCATCCTGTGCAGCGCTTTTAATCTCTGCCTAACTGGTTTGTTGCGGCCCGACACGAATTCCTCTCCTATGCGAACCTCTTCATCTGAGAGTAGCAACCCACGTCCTCAATTATTTTCTGGATGTATTCCAATCTCTATCTTCCTCTGTAGTCCTTCCCTCTACATATTCCCTGATGTCTTAACAGATGTCCTTTCATCCTGTCCCTTCTTCTTGCCAAGTGTTTTCTATATATTTCTTTTCTAACCAATTCTTCGGAGAACCTCATCATTGAAACTTGCTGGCAGATTAAAACTGCGTGCCGGACCGAGACTCGAACTCGGGACCTTTGCCTTTCGCCAGCAAGTGCTCTACCAACTGAGCTACCCGAGCACGACTCACGACCCGTTTTCACAGCTTTAATTCCGCCACTATATCGTCTCCTACCTTCCAAACTTTACAGAAGCTCTCCTGCAAAGGTCCCGAGTTCGAGTCCCGGTCCGGCACACAGTTTTAATCTGCCAGCAAGTTACAAACCAGCGCGCTCTCCTTACCTTATCAGTCCAGCTAATTTTCAACATTTTTCTCTAGTGCCACATGGCAAACGGTTCGAGTGTCTTCTTTTCCGGTTTCCCCACAGTCCATGTTTTACTACCAACAGTCCTGGGCTCCAAACGCACATTGTCAGAAGTTTATTCCTCAGATTAAGGCCTATGTTTGAACCGGTAGTAGCAGACTCGTCCTGGCCAGGGTTGTCCTTTTTGCAAGTGTTAGTCGGCTTTGGATGTCCTCCTCGCTCAGCTCGTCATGGGTTATTTTGCTGGCTAGGTAATAAAATTCCTTAACTTCATTTACTTCTGTTTCTCGTTCTGTCTCCTCATCATACAAATCTTTCCGCTCACAGAGGCCTTCAATGTACTTCTCTCTGCATTTAACTCTGGAATTCCCATGAATATTACCACCCTTACTTTTAATTTCATTGAAGATTGTTTTGACTTTTCTATATGCTGAGTCAGTCCTACCTACGATCATCTCATTTTCGATTTCTTCACATTTCTCACGCAGCCATTTCGCCTTAGTTTCCCAGCACTGTCTGTTTATTTCGTTCCTCGTCTTTTTGTACTCCTGAACTTTTTCTTTCATTGATCAGTTGAATTATTTGTACCTATGTTCTTGCTGCCAACTTCTGTGATCGCCCTTTTTAGGTATGTCCATTCCTGTTCTACTGCACTGCCTACTGAGCTATTCCTTATTGCAGTATCTACAGTCTCAGAGAATTTCAAGCGTCTACACTCATTCCTTATTACAGCCGTATCCCATCTCTTCGTGCACTGCTTCATCCTGATCAGTCTCTTAAACTTCAGCCTAATCTTCATCACTACTTTATTGTGATCTGAGTCTATATCTGCTCCTTCATGTCTTACAATCCAGTATCTGGTTTTGGAAACTGACGTATTCAAGTACCTGCTGCTCTTTTCCAAGTATACCTCTTTCTCTTGTGACTCTTGAACAGATTATTCGCTAATACCAAATTTTTATTGCAGAACTCAAATTATCCCTTCTCCTCTCTCATTGGTAGTACGAAGCCCTTATTCTCCTGTAACATTTTCTTCTACTCCATCGCCTAAAATCACATTCCAATCCTCCATGACCAGTAGATTTTCATTTCCCTTTAGGTACTGAATTATCCGTTCAGTATTCTCATACGTACTCAATTACCTGTTCAATATCCTCATGTATCTTTTCTATCTTTTCGTCTTAGGTTTGCGATGTTGGCATGTGACCTGAACTATTGTTGTCGGTATTAGTTTGCTATCGCTGAACTGGTCACAATAATTCACTCTCTGCTGCTGTTGATATTACCCTTACTCATCTGACGAGCACTCCTCGTCCTCTTTCCATCTGACTTCACTGACGCCGCTGAGCGTTAGCATTTCCCTTTTGAAGTTTTCTAGCTGACCTACCACGTTCAGACTTCTGACATTCCACGCATCACCCGTAGATAGAATGTTATCCTTTCGTTTGCTATCCTTAACTTTTTTTTTTTTTTTTTTTGGTCATCAGTCTACTGACTAGTTTGATGCGGCCCGCCACGAATTCCTTTCCTGTGCTAACCTCTTCATCTCAGAGTAGCATTTGCAACCTACGTCCTCAATTATTTGCTTGACGTATTCCAATCTCTGTCTTCCTCTACAGTTTTTGCCCTCTACAGCTCCCTCTAGTACCATGGAAGCCATTCCCTCACGTCTTAGCAGATGTCCTATCATCCTGTCCCTTCTCCTTATCAGTGTTTTCCACATATTCCTTTCCTCTCCGATTCTGCGTAGAACCTCCTCATTCCTTACCTTATCAGTCCACCTAATTTTCAACATTCGTCTATAGCACCACATCTCAAATGCTTCGATTCTCTTCTGTTCCGGTTTTCCCCACAGTCCATGTTTCACTACCATACAATGCTGTACTCCAGACGTACATCCTCAGAATTTCTTCCTCAAATTAAGGCCGGTATTTGATATTAGTAGACTTCTCTTGGCCAGAAATGCCTTTTTTGCCATAGCGAGTCTGCTTTTGATGTCCTCCTTGCTCCGTCCGTCATTGGTTATTTTCCTGCCTAGGTAGCAGAATTCCTTAACTTCATTGACTTCGTGACCATCAATCCTGTCTCGCTGTTCTCATTTCTACTACTTCTCATTACCTTCGTCTTTCTCCGATTTACTCTCAAACCATACTGTGTACTCATTAGACTGTTCATTCCGTTCAGCAGATCATTTAATTCTTCTTCACTTTCACTCAGGATAGCAATGCCATCAGCGAATCGTATCATTGATATCCTTTCACCTTGTATTTTAATTCCACTCCTGAGCCCTTCTTTTATTTCCATCATTGCTTCCTCGATGTACAGATTGAAGAGTAGGGGCGAAAGGCTACAGCCTTGTCTTACACCCTTCTTAATACGAGCACTTCGTTCTTGATCGTCCACTCTTATTATTCCCTCTTGGTTGTTGTACATATTGTATATGACCCGTCTCTCCCTATAGCTTACCCCTACTTTTTTCAGAATCTCGAACAGCTTGCACCATTTTATATTGTCGAACGCTTTTTCCAGGTCGACAAATCCTATGAAAGTGTCTTGTCTTGATTTTTCTGTAGCCTTGCTTCCATTATTAGCCGTAACGTCAGAATTGCCTCTCTCGTCCCTTTACTTTTCCTAAAGCCAAACTGATCGTCACCTAGCGCATTCTCAATTTTCTTTTCCATTCTTCTGTATATTATTCTTGTAAGCAGCTTCGATGCATGAGCTGTTAAGCTGATTGTGCGATAATTCTCGCACTTGTCAGCTCTTGCCGTCTTCGGAATTGTGTGGATGATGCTTTTCCGAAAGTCAGATGGTATGTCGCCAGACTCATATATTCTACACACCGACCGGATTAGTCTTTTTGTTGCCACTTCACCCAATGATTTTAGAAATTCTGATGGAATGTTATCTGTCCCATCTGCCTTATTTGATCTTAAGCTCTCAAAAACTGTTTGAAATTCTGGTGCTAATTCTGGGTCCCCTACCTCTTCTAAATCGACTCCTGTTTCTTCTTCTATCACACCAGACAAATCTTCCCCCTCACACTTTCAATGTATTCTTTACGCCTATCCGCTCTCTCCTCTGCCTTTAACAGTGGAATTCCCGTTGCACTCTTAATGTTACCAAGCTTGCTATTAATTTTAGCAAAGGTTGTTTTAACTTTGCTGTATGCTGAATCTGTCCCTCTGGCTATCATTTCTTTTTCGATGTCATCACAATTTTCCTGCAGCCATTTGGTCTTAGGTTCCCTGCACTTCCTATTTATTTCATTCCTCATCGACAAGGACAGCGTTATCTGGATTTCAGTTGAGGAAATTACAGACACTTGTGCCTGTTACTTTGCGAATGTAATTCAAAAAATGGTTCAGATAGTTCTACGCACTATGGGAATTAACATCTGAGGTTATCAGTCCCCTAGAACCACTTAAACTAACCTAAGGACATCACACACATCCATTCCGGAGGCATGGTTCGAACCTGCGACCGTAGCAGCAGCGCGGTTCCGGACTGAAGCGCCTAGAACCGCTCGGCGACAACGGCCGGCGCGAATGTAATTGTTGGTGCTTTAAAAGAAAAGCCTCCTTCTTCCTACTTAGTGGCCTGCAAAGAACTTGAAAAAGTAAATCATTCTACGATTGCCAGATTTGTGAACGAGGGTATTAGAAAAATCTTCTGCAGATGGAAGGGTGTTTGTGTTTATTTCACATGCTGCTCCCTATAGTAAAGGAGTTTTGCTATTTGGGGAGCAAAACAAATGATGATGGTCGAAGTAAAGAGGATAAAAAATGTAGACTGGCAATGGCAAGGAAAGCGTTTCAGAAGAAGAGAAATTTGTTAAAATTGAGTATAGATTTAAGTGTCAGGAAGTCGTTTCTGAAAGTATTTGTATGGAGTATAGCCATGTATGGATGTAAAACAGACGATAAATAGTTTAGACAAGAAGAGAATAGAGCCTTTCGAAATGTGGTGCTACACAAGAATGCGGAAGATTAGATGGATAGATCACATAACTAATGAGGAGATATTGAATAGAATTGGGGAGAAGAGGGTTTGTGGCACAACTTGACTAGAAGAAGGGATCAGTTGGTAGGACATGTTCTGAGGCATCAAGGGATCACCAACTCAGTATTGGAGGATAGCGCTGAGGGTAAAAATCGTAGAGGGAGACCAAGAGATGAATACACTAAACAGATTCAGAAGGATTTTAGAAGGACGTAGGTTCCAGTAGGTACTGGGAGATGATGAAGCTTGCGCAGGATAGAGTAGCATGGAGAGCTGCATCAAACCAGTCTCAGGACTGAAGACCACAACAACAACAACAACAACAACAACATATGATGAAAGCAAGAAAAGCCCTCCGAGAATTTATTCCAATTTTATTCATCTGACGTGCGTTGCTGAAGAAGTACATTCCACGTTTGTGAATGTAAATAAACTGATTCCATCCACAAAGGAAGTGTTTCTAAAAGCTCCTGCTCGCATCAAGAGCTACGAAGAAAAACTACCGAATGTACCTTTACCTCCCGAAACAGTGGTAACTCGTTGGGGTACGTGGGTCGAAGCTGCGTTGTTTTACAGTGAACATTTAGAGGCCATTAGAGGGGTAGTAAACGACTTCGATATTGCAGTGGCTTTGGCAGTTTGCCAGTCCAAGGAAGTGTTATGAGCCGTCTTCTGTTCGTAATCTGCATAAATGGTTCGCGACACAATGTGAGCTACCCTGTGAGACTGTGTACACATAACAGTCTCATGTAGCGTCTAGTGAGGTCATCGAATGATCTGAACCAACTGCAAAATGATTTAGTCAAAATAGCTTGATGGTGTGAAAAACGGTAATTTATCTTAAATAATGAAGTGTGTGCGGTCGCCCACATCAGTAATAAAGGCAATTTCATGAATTTCAGTTACTCGCTAAATCGCACAAATCTGAAGGCCGTCAATTCAACTAAATACTTAGGGATTACAATTACGAACAACACAAACTGGACGGTTGCACAGATAGCGTTGTGGGGAAGCCGAAGCAAAGATTGTGACTACGAAGGCTTTCCCGGCGTATTAATTGATAATATTCTTCTCGGGTCATAACGTCTTCATGACACAATATTTCCGCGGTCCAACTGGCCGCCATCTTCAGGTGAGAGCGATGGTGCACAATCTCGCCGGAACTGACTTCCCAGCGCAAGCGGCGGCCCCTATATAGGCCGCAGAAGACCCACAACGGGTGCGCGAGAAGGTGCCGTAGCTGCCCTCTAGCGCAGTAAACATGCCGCGCCGCCAGTGGTGGAAAGAGGCGAAATCGAGATATCGCTGTCAAAAATAAATGAAAAAAAAATTTTTATTCCGACGATTGAAACACAGACCGCTGTTTTTTAATGTCAGATAACACCGGGTCCCAAGTCTTACTTAAAAGATAACCCTTGTCTCTATTAATAAGATTGTCAGATAAACGAATCTCTATGGATTTTTTTAAAACACAGTCCCAATAGCGAGATGCAGGGGCAACCATTTGTGTCGCGTCATATAGCATTCTGTGTCCCTCTGTGAGACAGAACTCCGCCACTGCAGATTTCTCAGGTTGAAGCAGCCGTGTGTGCCGCTGGTGCTCAACACATCGGTCCTGAATGGTCCGGATTGTCTGACCAATGTAAGCCTTCCCACAGTGGCAAGGGATCTTGTACACACCATTAGAGAAGACGAGGATCTGATAGTTCTACCAGCGGACAATGGCAACGCAACGGTTCTTCTGTCACGTGATGACTATCTGGGAAAGATGGATCTCTTATTTGAGGACTCAGCATACAGAACATTGCAGGACGACCCAACTGAACGGATAAAACGGAGGACGCATCATATAGCATTCTGTGTGCCTCGGTGAGACAGAACTCCGCCACTGCAGACTTCTCAGGTTGAAGCAGCCGTGTGTGCCGCTGATGCTCAACACATCGGTCCTGAATGGTCCGGATTGTCTGATCAATGTAAGCCTTCCCACAGTGGCAAGGGATCTTGTACACACCATTAGAGAAGACGAGGATCTGATAGTTCTACCAGCGGACAAAGGCAACGCAACGGTTCTTCTGTCACGTGATGACTATCTGGGATAGATGGATCTCTTACTTGAACACTCAGCATACAGAACATTGCAGGACGACCCAACTGAACGGATAAAACGGAAGACGCTTTCACTGCTGAAGAAGAGTTCTTTACCTGACGACGTTCTTAAAAAACTTCGTCCTGGTGCTGCCTTGCCACCGAGATTATACGGTCTACCCAAGATTCATAAGAAAGGGGTCCCGCTTCGTCCGATCGTGAGTAATTTGGGTGCTCCTACCTACAATCTAGCCAAGTATTCAGCATCTGTTCTTGGCCCTGACGTCGGTAAATGCGAACATCACATTCCCAATTCTATGGTGTTTATTCAGAGATTGAAGTCCTTGTCTCTTAGTCCCTCGGATTTACTTGTGAGCTTTGATGTCGTGTCGCTTTTTACCCGGGTTCCTCTGGAAGAATCCTTGCAATTAATTGGTGAGAAACTGGATGAGGAAACAACCAGGCTTTGTCGCCACGTGCTGACGTCGACGTACTTTTTATTCAATGACAAATATTTTGAACAGACTGACGGAGTGGCTGTGGGGAGCCCATTGTCCCCAACAGTCGCCAACCTTTTTATGGAAGATTTGGAGGACATGGCGCTGAAGACGGCGTCCTTAAAACCAACCTGTTTCTGGAGGTACGTTGACGACACGTTTATGGTGTGGCCTCATGGGAGAGAAGCTCTTGACCGCCTCCTAGATCATTTTAATTCCCTGCATCCTAGCATCAAGTTTACCATGGAGATGGAAAGTGATGGGAAGCTTCCGTTTCTGGATGTTCCGGTGCACAGAAAGGATGATGGGACACTGGCACACAGTGTTTACCGAAATCCTACGCACACGGACCGTTACCTGCATGCTTCTAGCTGTCATCCATCGTTCCAGCGTACGGCGGTTGGTTGGTTGTTTCGGGGAAGGAGACCAGACAGCGAGGTCATCGGTCTCATCGGATTAGGGAAGGACGGGGAAGGAAGTCGGCCGTGCCCTTTGAAAGGAACCATCCCGGCATTTGCCTGGAGCGATTTAAGGAAATCACGGAAAACCTAAATCAGGAAGGCCGGACGCGGGATTGAACCGTCGTCCTCCCGAATGCGAGTCCAGTGTCTAACCACTGCGCCACCTCGCTCGGTCGTACGGGGGTCCTTCGGACGTTGGCGAGAAGAGCTTATGTCATTTCAGATGGAGAAAGCTTGACACAAGAATTGGACCATCTTAAGGTTGTGTTCAAGCAGAATGGCTATACAGATAAACAGATCCGTTGTGCTTTCCAGTTTGGACCATCGCCTGAACCACCAGAAGATACCTGCAAATCGGTGGCCTTTCTGCCTTTTGCTGGCAGCATTTCCTCGAAGATAGGAAGAATTCTAAAAAGATATCATATCAAAAGTATTTTTCGTCCGCCAGCCAAGATTGGAGCGCTCCTTGGCTCTGTAAAGGATGACCTGGGTTTGAGGAAGCCCGGTGTGTACAAGATCCCTTGCCACTGTGGGAAGGCTTACATTGGTCAGACAATCCGGACCATTCAGGACCGATGTGTTGAGCACCAGCGGCACACACGGCTGCTTCAACCTGAGAAATCTGCAGTGGCGGAGTTCTGTCTCACAGAGGGACACAGAATGCTATATGACGCGACACAAATGGTTGCCCCTGCATCTCGCTATTGGGACTGTGTTTTAAAAAAATCCATAGAGATTCGTTTATCTGACAATCTTATTAATAGAGACAAGGGTTATCTTTTAAGTAAGACTTGGGACCCGGTGTTATCTGGCATTAAAAAACAGCGGTCTGTGTTTCAATCGTTGGAATAAAAAAATTTTTTCTTTTATTTTTGACAGCGATATCTCGATTTCGCCTCTTTCCACCACTGGCGGCGCGGCATGTTTACTGCGCTAGAGGGCAGCTACGGCACCTTCTCGCGCACGCGTTGTGGGTCTTCTGCGGCCTATATAGGGGCCGCAGCTTGCGCTGGGAAGTCAGTTCCGGCGAGATTGTGCACCAGCGCTCTCACCTGAAGATGGCGGCCAGTTGGACCGCGGAAATATTGTGTCATGAAGACGTTATGATCCGGCTGCATACCCGAGAAGAATATTATCGAAGCAAAGATTGTTTTACTTACAAAATGCAACATGCAAGGGGTCTACTAAAGGGACTGCCTACGCTACGCTTGTCCGTCCTCTTCTGGAGTTTGACAGCGTAGCGAGGAATGTTTACCAGATAGGAATGACGGAGGACATCGAAAAAGTTCAAAGAAGGGCAGCTCGTTTTGTACAATCCCGAAATAGGAGAGAGTGCAACGAATACGATGCGTGAATTGAGGTGTCAATCATTAAAAGGAAGGTGTTTTTTTTTCACGTAATTTCAATCACAAGCTTTCTCCTCAGAAGACGAAGATATTTAGTTGACGCCACCTACACTGGTAGAAATGATCATCATTATAAAATCAAAGAAATCAGACAGAGTGAGAGAAGGAAGTGTTACCAGACGTACTGTCGTGGTGCAAAGGCCGTCTACCTCTACATGACTAGTCCATAACTCACAGTTAAGTGCCTGGAAGTGCTAATAGAACCACCATCAGACTATTTTTGTACCGTTCGACTCTCTAGAAACGCGCAGGGAAAAGGAACGCCTATATCTTTTCGTGCCAGCTCTGAGTCCTGATATTTTATCACGACGGAAATGACCCCTATGCGAATGGGACTTGACAAAATATTTTGGCGTCCAGAGAAGAATGATATCTGGCCGCAACGAAAGACTCCTTTGTTTTATTTATTACCGTGGGACACTCTGCCATGTTTCGCGATAATGCGAAACTAACTGTTCTTCTTTGACTTTGTCGATGTCCTCCGTCAATGCTAACTGCTAACAAGGGAACCTCCCCATCGCACCCCCCTCAGATTTAGTTATAAGTTGGCACAGTGGATAGGCCTTGATAAACTGAACACAGAGCAATTGAGAAAACAGGAAGAAGTTGTGTGGAACTGTGAAAAAAATAAGCAAAATATACAAACTGAGTAGCCCATGGGCGACATAGGCAACATCATGGAGACAGTTGGCGCACGAGCGCCGTGGTCTCGTGGTAGCGTGAGCAGCTGCAGAAGGAGAGGTGCTTGGTTCAAGTCTTCCCATCGAGTGAAAATATTACTTTCTTTATTTTTGCATAGTTCTTATCTGTCCGTTCGTTCATTGACGTCTCTGTTCACTGTAATAAGTTTAGTGTCTGTGTTTTGCGACCGCACCGCAAAACCGTGCGATTAGTAGACGAAAGGACGTGCCTCTCCAATGGGAACCGAAAACATTTGATCGCAAGGTCATAGGTCAACCGATTCCTCCACAGGAAAACACGTCTGATATATTCTATACGACACTGGTGACGGCATGTGCGTCACATGACAGGAATATGTTGTCGACCCACCTAACTTGTACACTTGGCGAATGGGTAAAAAGATTCTTCTACCTTGCCCGATTTAGGTTTTCTTGTGAATGTGATAATCACTCCCAAAAAAGTGATGAAAACATAAGAGTTTGTCACATAAACTGAAAATAAAAAATTAAAGTTTTCACTCGATTTTTTAAAATTTTGTTTTATTTTTATTTTTTTTCGGGGGGGGGGGGGGGGACAGGAAGGCAGGGTAAACAAACAATCTTTATTCGTACAATTGTACTATCTTAGGGATAAGAAAAGGATCGAGATAGCAAAAACAAAGCAAAAACAATTTGGAAACCAGAAAATCAACATAAAGGCCGCCCTTCGATGGAAGATTTGAACCAAGGACCTTTCTTTCCGCAGCTGCTCACATGACCACGAGACCACGGCACTCCTGCATTACCGGTGTCCTTGATGTTGCTTATCTTCCCATGAACTACTCAGTTTGTATTTTTGGTTATTTTTTCACAGTTCCACACAACTTCTTCCTGTTTTCTCGATTGATCTGTGTTCAGTTTTTCAAGGCCTATCCACTGTGCCAACTTATAACTAAATCTGAGGGGGGTGCGATGGGGAGTTTCCCTTGTAAGAATCGCACACCACGCAGAAATACTCCAGAACAGGACGGAGAAGCGTAGTATAGGCAGTGTCTGTAACGGATTTGGCATATTTTCAATAAAACGCAGTCTTTGGATTTGCCTTCTCCACATTTTCTTTGTGATCGAATCAGTGTAAGCTGTAGGCAGCTGATGTCCCTATGTTTTAACGTAAACGGACAAGCTTTAAACATGTGTGTTTTGTGTCGTGCGTTTCTTCGTCGCCCCCTTATGACAGACAACTGCTCACAACCGGCGGGAGAAACATATGTCTTCTCCCCTTGAAAGGAAAAATCGCTCAGCGACCACATCTCTAGTTAGCATCACGAAAATTCAACGGTACCACTGCGCGATCAACAGGTTGTCGGTATTCCTGTGTTTCCCGGCCCAGCGAGGGATCTCGGGAGCAACAAGTGGATTCTGGAGCAAGACGACGTTCCCTGTGTCCAGATGAGAGTTGAACGGAATGAGAAAGCGTGTGATAACCAGGACCAGTCCCAACTTTGGACGTCTTATATCGTCGGTCTGTCCAAGAGGCGCGCCACAATCTATGTCTTCGCTCCGCAAGCCACAGTATGGTACGTGGTGGAGGGTATTTTTTGTACCACTGTCGCTTCCGCGCCGGCCGCTGTGGCCGAGCGGTTCTAGGCGCTTCAGTCCCAAACCGCGCTGCTGCTACGGTCGCAGGTTCGAATCCTGCCTCGAGCGTTGATATGTGTGATGTCCTTAGCTCAGTTAGGTTTAAGTAGTTCTAAGTCTAGGGGACTGATGACCTCAGCAGATGCTAAGCCATTTGAATTTTGTCGCTTCCGTCCTCTCCTGTTACACTCCCGAGTGGATCGCGAGAACAGCGATTGCTGGAAAGGCCCCGTGTCGCTTCGAATCTCTCTAGTTTTATCTTCCAGTCTTTTCAGAAGATATATGTTGGAGGAAACAGTACAACGGTTGACTCTCGAAGGAGCGTAATTTGAGCAGTAAACGACACCGTCATTGCATTGTCTGCCGATGGAGTTTATTGGGCTTCTCCGTGACGCCTTCGTGCTTACTAAATTACCTTGTAACGAAACATGCTGCCTACACTACGCTTGTCCGTCCTCTTTTGGAGTACTGCTGCTCGGTGTGGGAGCCTTACCAGGTAGGTTTAACGGAGTACAGGGTGATCAAAAAGTCAGTATAAATTTGAAAACTGAATAAATCACGGAATAATGTAGATAGAGAGGTACAAATTGACACACATGCTTGAAATAACATGGAGTTTTATTAGACCCCCCCCAAAAAAAACAAAGTTCACAAAATGTCCTACAGATGGCGCTTCATCTGATCAGAATAGTAATAATTAGCATAACAAACTAAGACAAAGCAAAGATGATGTTCTTTACAGGAAATGCTCAATGTGTCCACCATCATTCCTCAACAATAGCTGTAGTCGAGGAATAATGTTGTGAACAGCACTGTAAAGCATGTCTGGAGTTATGGTGAGGCATTGGCGTCGGATGTTGTCTGTCAGCATCCCTAGAGATGTCGGTCGATCACGATACACTTGCGACTTCAGGTAACCCCAAAGCCAATAATCGCACGGACTGAGGTCTGGGGACCTGGGAGGCTAAGCGTGACGAAAGTGGCGGCTGAGCACACGATCATCACCAAACGACGCGCGCAAGAGATCTTTCACGCGTCTAGCAATATGTGGTGGAGCGCCATCCTGCATAAACATCGTACGTTCTGGCAGGTGTTTATCAGCCAGGCTGGGGATGATGCGATTCTGTAACATATCGGCGTACCTCTCACCCGTCACAGTAGCAGTAACCTGCTGTCCAGCACCATCAGTCGGACATTTTGTGAACTTGATTTTTTGTTTTTGTTTTGTTGTCATAAAATCCCTTGTCATTCCAAGCATGTGTGTCAATTTTTACCTCTCTATCTACATTATTCCGTGGTTTATTAAGTTTTCAAATTTATACTGACTTTTTGATCACCCGGTACATCGAGAAAGTTCAAAGAAGGGCAGCACGTTTTGTATTATCGCGAAATAGGGGAGAAAGTGTGACGGACATGATACAAGATTTGGGGTGGACGCCATTAAAACAAAGGCGTTTTTCCTTGCGACGGAATATTCTCACGAAATTTCAAATACCAACTTTCTCCTCCGAATGCGAAAACATTTTATTGACGCCGAACTACATAGGGAGAAACGATCCTCATAATAAAATAACGGAATTCAGAGCTCGCATGGAAAGAGATAGGCGTCCGTATTTTTAGTGTGCTTTTGGAGAGTGGAATAATAGAGAATTATCGAAAACGTCGTTCGATGAACCCTCTGCCAGGAACTTAAATATGATTTGCAGATGTACGAGGGCAATCCCAAAAGTAAGGTCTCCTATTTTTTTTATAACTACACAACTCTGTTTGTGTGGCAGTTGGTCACGCTGTTATGAAGAGTGCCTCACGCGCTGTGTGTAACCATGCGCACGCCGGGCTGAGGCGCTCAGTCTTGGCTTGGCAGCCGTTGAGAATGGAGCTCTCGTTGGATGTTACCGCCAAGTGCGAATTGAGCGCAGTTATCCGGTTTTTGAACGCAGAAAGCACTGCGGCGATTGAATTCCATCGCCAACTGACGGAAGTGTATGGTGACTCGTGTATGGATGTCAAAATTTTCGTAAGTGGTGCAGAGAATTTGCAGGTGGTCGGACCGAAATTCACGACGAATAAAGGAGCGGAAGACCGTCAATTACTGAGGAGACAGTGTTGAAGTTTGAGCAAAGCATGCGTGAAGATCGGTGGATCATCCTGGATGATCTCTGCACGTTGGTTCCTGGGGTTCCCCGAAGCACCGCTCACAGAATTTTAACGGAAACATTGAACTAGCGGAAGATGGGCGCCACGCATGCTGACTGAGGACCACATGTGGCAACGAGTCGATGCTTCCCGCGCATTTCTTCACCGCCTTCCAACCGAACAGGACAACTTTCTGGACTCAATTGTCACGGGTGACGAAACCTGGGCATACCACTTTACACCTCAGACCGAGCAACAATCACGCCAGTAGCGGCATGCTTCTTCGCCAAAGCCGCGGAAATTCAAACAAACAAAGTCTGCCGGTAAATTCATGACAACCGTTTTTTTGGAATCGGAAAGGGGTATTGTTGGTCGACTTTATGCCCACTGGGACCCCAATTAACGCTGACAGGTACTGTGAGACTCTGAAAAAACTCAAACGGGCAATTCAGAACCGGAGAAGGGGAATGTTGAGCAAGGGTGTGCACATTCTCCATGACAACGCTCGGCCACACATCGCTAGGCAAATACGTTGCTCTCCTGCAACAGTTTCAGTGGGACATAATCACCCACCCACCCTATAGTCCTGACTTGGCGCCCAGTGACTACCACCTGTTCCCTAGGTTAAAGGAACATTTCGCAGGAAAGCGATTCAGCTCCGACGACGAGGTGAGAGAAGAGATTAATAACTTTCTGAACAGATGGTATGTCATGGGCGTACAAAACCTGCTACAGCGTCTACAAAAATGCATCGACAGAAATGGTGATCATGTCGAAAAGTAGCTAAATGTTCAAGCTGTAAACTTCACATGCAGATGAGATGTACTGCTTCAGCTGTTCAATTGTTTCTGGATTCTGGCGGTACACCTGGTCTTTCAAGTGTCCCCACAGAAAGAAGTCACAGGGGTTCATGTCTGGCGAATAGGGAGGCCACAAATTCACGAAGAATGTCCACATAGCGAGATGCAGTAATCGTTTCGGATCTGAAAAATGGGCCAACGATTCCTTTGGAAGAAATGGCGGCCTAGACCAGTACTTTTTGAGGATGCAGGGACGATGGGACTGCAACATGGGGCTTTTCGGTTCCCCATATGCGCCAGTTCTGTTTATTGACGAAGCCGTCCAGGTAAAAATAAGCTTCGTCAGTAAACCAAATGCTGCCCACATGCATATCGCCGTCATCAATCCTGTGCACCATATCGTTAGCGAATGTCTCTCGTGCAGCAATGGTAGCGGCGCTGAGGGGTTGCCGCGTTTGAATTTTGTACGGATAGAGGTGTAAACTCTGGCGCATGAGACGATACGTGGACGTTGGCGTCATTTGGACCGCAGCTGCAACACAGCGAACGGAAACCCGAGGCCGCTGTTGGATCACCTGCTGCACTAGCTGCGCGTTGCCCTCTGTGGTTGCCGCACGCGGTCGCCCTACCTTTCCAGCACGTTCATCCGTCACGTTCCCAGTCCATTGAAATTTTTCAAACAGATCCTTTATTGTATCGCTTTTCGGTCCTTTGGTTACATTAAACCTCCGCTGGAAACTTCGTCTTGTTGCAACAACACTGTGTTCTAGGCGGTGGAATTCCATCACCAGAAAAATCCCCTGTTCTAAGGAATGAACCATGTTGTCCACAGCACACTTGCACGTTGTGAACAGCACATGCTTACAGCAGAAAGACGACGTACAGAATGGCGCACCCACAGACTGCGGTGTCTTCTATATCTTTCACATCACTTGCAGCGCCATCTGTTGTTGAAAATTGTAACTACTGTAATTTCGAAAGTTTGACCGCCTGAAAATGTACTGTTGTCCCAAGCATATTGCAACAAACGGTGTATTTCTATCGCTGCTCGTTTAGTTTTTATTGCCGTTTCAAATATACCGGTCATTTTTGAAACACCCTGTACCTATCCGCCAGGGTATCTGAGAGCACTAACGCGCTGCTTCCTGGACTCGGGTTGGCGCGCCGGCCCCGGCCTCGGCGTATTAACGACGAGGGCCGGTATGCCGGCCAGTCTGGATGTGGTTTTTAGGAGGTTTTCCACATCCCGGTAGGTGAATACCGGGCTGGAACCCTAGTTCCGCCTCAGTTAGACGACTCGCAGACATTTGAAAACGTTCGCACTATTTCATGGCTTACACCAGACAGCTGGGGTACACTACTTCCATCCCGGGGGGTTCGGGGTGGCGGCAGGAAGGGTATCCGGCCACCCTCTGCAATTAACACTGCCAAATCCGCCGTAACAGAGCCAACCCTGCGTTGGAGCCGGACAAAGGCCCGAGAAAGAAAGAAAGAAACTCCCGAGCTCTTACCTGACCATTCCCATCAACGAAATTATTCTTCGTAATCTCTATAACTTCCCAACGTAATCTGACTCAACTTTATACAATTACCCAAATATCTGACTGCATTTTCACCGCCCCCACAGCTATTAAGGCTGTCCTCCTCGCGTCCCCAAAGCCAACCATCGACCAAGCCGCCATCTTTCCCGCGTTTTTTCGCAGTCCTCACAACCCAGTTTTCTGTCCGATGGTATAGACCAATCAGACTCCGGGAAGAGTGTGTAGCGATACACCTTATTTGGCGCCCTTCTGCCGAGGAATCTGACGATCCAGTGAAACGACTCTCCTAAAATTTGGTGGGAAGGTCCCTTTCTCCATCGACGTACGACCTATGAGCCACATAAGCCACTCAGGGACGTGTCCTTGGGGGCGCTTCTACAGGTTTTTTTGGCCTGTCCATTCCACAATAGCGCCACGAAAGCTAACGGGACCTCCTTGTACTCAGTCACAAAAAAAAAAAAATGATTCAAATGGCTCTGAGCACTATGGGACTTAACATCTGAGGTCATCAGTCCCTTAGAACTTAGAACTACTTAAACCTATCCAACCTAAGGACATCACACACATCCATGGCCGAGGAAGGATTCGAACCTGCGACCGTAGCAGACTGAAGTGCCTAGAACCGCTCGGTCACATCGGACTACCCTCCCTCACCAAACACAGCAGAAATTCAACCTAAGACGAAGCTAGAAAGAGGATTGGGACAGAGTTGGAATTTTCTGATCAGGAAGGACACTTAAAAATTAAAAAAAATACTTAGCTTTACGTGAACACGTCCTCTGCGCATCGGTATCACTGCACAGAATTGAAAACAAGCAAGACATAATACGGTACGAAGCTAAATAAACCGGGCCTAGAATCAGTAAAAAAGGTACGAAGACAACGTACGGCTAACACCAGCCATTTATCTGCAAACGCCAAGCGCCTGTCCGTATCATTTCTCGATGGTATGGCTATAGTTTCAGATCCTTCATTATTGTCTGCAGTGCTGTGCGTGAAATATTCAGTTCTCTAGACATACGCCTTTGAGTTTTTCAGCTTTCCAGCGGATGTGCTTCAAACACGCAAGTTCTGTTACCGGTACGCATAGTTCTAGGCCTACCCGCTCCATTTACACGCAATACACTACCAGTAGCGTCAGATTTACTGTTTATTCTCGCTGTCGTTAACAAAGAGGTGCATTTCCTCCAAACTCGACGTACTTGTTTCTTGCAACGAAGAGTAGGCTGAAGTTCAAGAGGGTACTCACGAAGAAACAATGTGCAAAGAAACGTGACACGGAGACGCTGACTGAAAGATTTTTAAAACTTTTTAAAATTTTCAAAATTTTTCTGTATTTCGTCTCTATCGCATTTGACGTTAAAAAAATTATTTACAAAATGAGGACCAGTTTCGGTGGCTTGACAATCATCTTCAGATCACATGATTATAAATGCACTCGCATTGTACAAGACAGTAGCATCATCCATAATCTTCTAATTTTAAATATCCATGTAAAACGTGCTATATAAATAGTGAGCTGTCGTAGATACGTCCGCCGTTCGTGGTCTCGGGGTAGCGTTCTCGCTTCCCGAGCACGGGGTCCCGGGTTCGATTCCAGGCGGGGTCAGGGATTTTCACTTGCCCCGAGATGACTGGATGCTGTTGTGTCGTCTTCATCATCATCATTCATCCCCATTAGGGTCGGAGGAAGACAACGGCAAACCACATCCATTAGGACCTTGCCTAGTACGCCGGTGCGGGTTTCTCGCATCGTTCCCCCTACGCTCATAGATAACGTGGCCGTACATAGCATATTTTGCCTGTAGATTTAAAGTAGGAGCGTTATGTACAATGCATCGGTCTTGTACACTACGAGTGCATTTATAATCATGTGATCTGAAGATGGTTGTTAAGCTACCGAACCTGGTCATCACTTTACAAATAATTTTTTAACGTAAATGCGACTGTGATGATATATAGAAAATTTTTGAAAGATTTAAAAAGTTTTATACAGAGTTTTTAAAATTTTTATAATTTTGCAGTCGATTATCTGCGTACAATCGCTTTCTCCTTTTATGAAAATGTTAGATATTTTCACGTTTGAAGTTCTCTGAGGCTAAAACACTACGATAATGAATGTCAGTAGGCAGTTCGCTTGAAGAGAAATGGACATCTCTGAAAAGAACAGTCATAGAAGATGAAACGTAAAATTTAGGTAGAAAGAAGGTAACAGCGAGGAAACCATGGATAACAGAAGAAATACTTGAGTTGATCGAAAAATGTACAAAAGTATTTGTGAAAATTCAGGAATACAGAAATACAACACACTTAGGACCGAAATTAGTGCAGCGATGCTAAGGCGAAATGGCTGCATGAAAAATGTCAAGAAATCGAAAAATGACTGTCGGAAAGTCTGACTCACCTTACAGAAAATTCAAAACAATCTTCGGTGAAGTGAAAAGCGAGGGCGATAACATTAACAGTGGAATGGGAACTCCACTGTTAAATGCAGAGGAGTGAGGGAGTAGGTGGAATGAATACATTGAATGCCACTAGGAGTGCAGCAAAAATGGTTGAAATGGCTCTGAGCACTATGGGACTTACCATCTGAGGTCATCAGTCCCCTAGAACGCAGAAATACTTAAACCTAACTAACCTAAGGACATCACACACATCCATGCTCGAGGAAGGATTCGAACCTGCGACCGTAGCGGTCGCGCGGTTCCAGACTGAAGCGCCTAGAACCGCTCGGCCACTCCGGCCGGCTAGGAGTGGAGCACTTGTCTCATGACGTGATAGAAGCAGAAATGGGAGTCGATATGGAAGAGATAGGGGATCAGTATTAGAGTAGGAATTTAAAAGGGCTTTAAAGAACTTAAAATCAAATAAGACAGAAGGAACAGACAACATTTTTCATCGGAATTTCTAAAATAATTGGTGCAATTGGCAACAAAATGACTAGTCTTGCTGATGTGTAGAATGCGTCAGAGTGGTGACATGCTATCATACTTTCGGGAAAACATCATCCAAACAATTCCGAAGAGAGCAAGAGCCGACTAGTGTGAGAATTATCCCACAGTCATCTTAGCTGAGAATTATCCCACAGTCATCTTAGCAGGTCATACATTCAAGTTGCTGGCAAGAATAGTACGAGTATGCAGAAGAATGGAAAAGAACAATGAGGACGTATTAGGTGACGATCAGTTTGGCTTTAGGAAACGTAAAGGCACCGGAGAAGCAGCTGTGACATTGCAGGTGATAGTGGCAAGCAACACAGAAGAAATATCAAGACACGTTCGTAGGATTTGACGTCTTGGGAGAGGCGTTCCACAATGTAAAATGGTCCAAGATGTTCGAAATTCTAAAAATAGTAGGGGTAAGGTACAGAGAAAGACAGGTAATATGTGATATGTAGGAGAACCAAGAGGGAACAGTAAGAGTGGAAGTGCAGGAATATAGGCAGAGATGTAGTCTTTCGCCCCTACTGTTCAATCTGTACATCGAAGAAGGAATGACAAAAATAAAAGAAAGCTTCAAGAGTAGAATTAAAACTGAAGGTGGAAGGATTGATAAGATTCGCTGATGAGATTAGTGTCCTCATTGAAAGTGAAGAAGAATTATCTGTTGAATGAAATGAACATGGTAATTAGAAGAAAATATGGATTGAGGGTAAATTGAAGAAACTTGAAAATGATGTTACGTCATTTAAAAATGGTTCAAATGGCTCTGAGCGCTATGCGACTTAACTTCTGAGGTCATCAGTCGCCTAGAACTTAGAACTAATTAAACCTAACTAACCTAAGGACATCACACACATCCATGCCCGAGGCAGGATTCGAACCTGCGACCGTAGCGGTCACGCGGTTCCAGACTGAAGCGCCTAGAACCGCACGGCCACACCGGCCGGCTTACGTCATTTACGAGGTGCGGCTAGAAAAAAACCGGACTGATACTGGAAAAAACATTTATTTACAATTATTTACAATTTCATGTTATCTCCTTCAATGCACTCTCCTCCTCGGTCTCTACACCGCTCCATACGAATTTTCCACTGTTCATAGCAATGCTGCAGATCATTTTCGGTAAGTTCATACATTACTTCCGTCGCTTTTTCTTTTACTGCTTCAACAGTCTCAAATCTAGTTCCTTTCAAAGCTGACTTGACTTTAGGGAAAAGAAAAAAGTCACAGGGGGCCAAATCAGGTGAGTAGGGTGGATGATCTAAGATGGGAATGTTGTGTTTTGCCAAAAACGTCTTCACTGACAACGCACTGTGAGCTGGGGCATTGTCTTGGTGAAGGATCCATGACTTTTTTCTCCACAAATCGTTCCGTTTTCTCCGTACTCGCTCATGTAGGGTAGCCAGGACGCTAATGTAGTAATGCTGATTCACTGTTTGTCCCTCTGGTACCCAATCAATGTGCACAATCCCTTTGATGTCAAAAAAAACAATCATCATTGCCTTGAATTTCGATTTTGACATTCGTGCTTTTTTTTTTGTCGTGGAGAACCGAGAGTTTTCCAATGCATCGATTGGCGTTTAGTTTCGGGATCGTAAGTAAAAAACCACGATTCATCGCAAGTAATAACATTTTGTAAGAAGGTGCGATCACTTTCAATGTTTTCCAGGATGTCAGAACAAATCATTCTTCGGCGTTCCTTCTGTTCAATTGTGAGACACTTTGGAACCATTTTTGAACACACTTTGTTCATGTTGAAACTTTCATGAAGAATCTGCCTAACACTTTCCTTGTCAACTCCTGTTAACTCAGACACTGCTCTGATTGTTAAACGGCGATCTTGTCGAACAAGTTTACCGATTTTTTCAATGTTTGCATCAGTTTTTGCTGACAATGGTCTGCCAGTGCGAGTGTCATCACTGGTGTCTTCGCGGCCATCTTTAAATCGTTTAAACCACTCAAACACTTGTGTTCGCGATAAACAATCATCGCCGTACACCTGTTGTAACATTACAAACGTTTCACTTGCAGATTTTCCTAGTTTGAAACAAAATTTGGTGTTAACACGCTGTTCTTTCTGTACACTCAACATTTTCCGACGCACAGACAAAACGTCAACTACTTAAAACAGACGCCACGGGCAGACTGAGTGCAGGAGGCAGATGAAACTCGAGCAGTAGGCGGAGCGAGAGTCACGTGACAGGCCACGCGACTTTCAGCCTTATTGCATTCGTTTTATTGTTTCACCAGTACCAGTCCGGTTTTTTTCTAGCCACACCTCGTATACACGGTCCAGTCACATTAATGAGACAAGTGCCTGCGTTCGACGTTAACGTGCAGACATCGCTCACATAAAACAGGTGGCAGCACTAGCAGTGGAGGGTATAATAAGTGGGACGAGGGGAAGCGGAATACTGCGCAGTCGTAATACGGAAATGGAGTAATTTATCTCTCGTCCAAAAGGGCGTATGATCATTGGCTTTCGAGCCAAGGGTGGAAGCATTTTCGAAACGGCTAAGTGTGTAAACTATTCGCGTGTTGTCGTGGTGAAAGTATACCGCGCTAGGCAAAATAGCGCTATTCGAAACCGGCGCTGCGCAGTTGTGGTACACCATCGACCACAGAAGACTGAGGTGGCCGGCGGCTAGGGAGATGTGTACGAGCGAATGGACGTGCGACTCCTGAGCAGCGGACCGCCCAGACGAACCATGGGGCTACCAACAGGGTCTCTTCAACTACCGTTGAGCGAGCGTTGCAGTGTACGGGCCTTCATCGGGGAGGAGTCCGTCCCCGGTAGCTGAATGGCCAGCGTGACGGATTGTCAATCCTCCGGGCCTGAGATCGATTCCCGGCTGGGTCGAGGTATTTCCTCCACCCGGGGACTGGATGTTGTGCTGTCTTCATTATCGACCCATCATCCTCATCGACTGCAGCTCGCCGAAGTGGCGTCAGATTGAACCTGCACCCGGTGAACGGTCTGCCCGACGGGGGGTCCTAGCCATGCGAATAAACAAACAAATCGGCGAGGCAGGTTGGAATCTGCACGACAATATCGCAACCGGACGTCCACGGTGTGCCAGCAGGTGATTAGTCACGTTTCATTCTCCGTCGGATATCTGTTGGCGTGTACGGCGTGAAACATCTGAAAGCAAACACCTTGCATGTGTTGTGGTCTGAGGAATGTTTCTGTGGTATTCGCTGGCGTTATCATCCTGGAAGCCACAATGGATCAACACAGGTATGCACCTATCCTCGGGGACCACGTTGACCCCCACATGGAGTTTCTACGTCTATATCTATACTCCGTAAGCCACCTGACGGTGTGTGGCGGAGGGCACCTTGAGTACCTCTATCGGTTCTCCCTTCTATTCCAGTCTCTTATTGTTCGTGGGAAGAAAGATTGTCGGTATGCCTCTGTGTGGGCTCTAATCTCTCTGATTTTATCCTCGTGGTCTCTTCGCGAGATATACGTATGAGGGAGCAAGATACTGCTTGACTCCTCGGTGAAGGTATGTTCTCGAAACTTCAACAAAACCCCGTACCGAGCTACTGAGCGTCTCTCCTGCAGGGTCTTCCACTGGAGTCTATCTACCATCTCCGTAACGCTTTCGCGATTACTAAATGATCCTGTAACGAAGCGCGCTGCTCTCCGTTGGATCTCCTCTATCTCTTCTATCAACCCTATCTGGTACGGATCCCACACTGCTGAGCAGTATTCAAGCAGTGGGCGAACAAGCGTACTGTAACCTACTTCCTTTGTTTTCGGATTGCATTTCCTTAGGATTCTTCCAATGAATCTCAGTCTGGCATCTGCTTTACCGACGATCAACTTTATATGATCATTCCATTTTAAATCACTCCTAATGCGTACTCCCAGATAATTTATGGTATTAACTGCTTCCAGTTGCTGACCTGCTATTTTGTAGCTAAATGATAAAGGATCTATCTTTCTGTGTATTCGCAGCACATTACACTTGTCTACATTGAGATTCAATTGCCATTCCCTGCACCATGCGTCAATTCGCTGCAGATCCTCCTGCATTTCAGTACAATTTTCCATTGTTACAGCCTCTCGATACACCACAGCATCATCCGCAAAAAGCCTCAGTGAACGTCCGATGTTATCCACAAGGTAATTTATGTATGTTGTGAATAGCAACGGTCCTACGACACTCCTCTGCGACACACCTGAAATCACTCTTACTTCGGAAGACTTCTCTCCATTGAGAATGACATGCTGCGTTCTGTTATCTAGGAACTCTTCAATCCAGTGACACAATAGGTCTGATAGTTCATATGCTCTTTCTTTGTTCATTAAACGACTGTGGGGAACTGTATCGAACGCCTTGTGGAAGTCAAGAAACACGGCATCTACCTGGCAACCCGTGTCTATGGCCCTCTGAGTGTATTTCTCCTCTGCACGAAGGCATTTACCAGCACGACAATGCAACGTGTCACACAGCTCGCATTGTACTTGCGTGGTTTGGAGAGCACCAGGATGACTTCACCGTGCTCGCATGGCCACGAAACTCCCCGGCTCGAGAAACAGTGGGATCACCTCGATCGCAGCTGTCCATGGCACTCGTATTGGCAGATTCCACATCCCTGTCGGTACCTTACAGAAACCTCACTGACATTATTCCTGAACGTTTCATCGACATCTACATGGATACTTAGCAAATCACATTCGGGTGCCTGGCAGAGGCTTCATCGAACAACCTTCGCAATTCTTTATTGTTCCAATCTCCTATAAGTCACGGAAAGAACGAAGACCTATATCTTTCCGTACGAGCTCTGATTTCCCTTATTTTATCGTGGTGATCGTTCCTCCCTATGTAGGTCGGTGTCAACAAAATATTATCGCATTCGGAGAAGAAAGTTGGTGATTGCAATTTCGTAAGAAGATTCCGGTAGAACGAAAAACGCCTTTCTTTTAAAGATGTCCAGCCCAAATCCTGTATCATTTCTGTGACACTCTCTCCCATATTTCGGGATAATACAAAACGTGCTGCCCTTCTTTGAACTTTTTCGATGTACTCCGTCAGTCCTATCTGGTAAGGATACCACACCGCGCAGCAGTATTCTAAAGGAGAACGGACAAGCGTAGCGTAGGCAGTCTCCTTTGTAGGTCTGTTACATTTTCTAAGTGTCCTGCCAGTAAAACGCAGTCTTTGGTTAGCCTTCCCCACGACATTTTCTGTGTGTTCCTTCCAATTCAAGTTGTTCGTAATTGTAATACCTAGGTATTTAGTTGAATTTATGGCTTTTAGATTCGACTGATTATCGTGTAACCGAAGTTTAACGAGTTCCTTTTAGCACTCTTGTCGATGACCTCACACTTTTCGATATTTACGGTCAACTGCCACTTTTTGCACCATTCAGATATTTTTTTCTAAATCGTTTTGCGGTTTGTTTTGATCTTCTGATCACTTTATTAGTCGATAAACGACAGCGTCATCTGCAAACAACCTAAGACGGCTGCTCAGATTGTCTCCCAAATCGTTTATATAGATAAGGAACAGCGAAGGGCCTGTAGCACTACCTTGGGGAACGCCAGATATCACTTCTGTTTTACTCGACGACTTTCCGTCAATTACTACGAACTGTGATGTCTCTGACAGCAAATCACAAATCCAGTCACATAACTGAGACGAGATTCCATAAGCACGCAATTTCACTACAAGCCGCTTGTGTGGTACAGTGTCAAAAGCCTTCCGGAAATACAGAAATACGGAATCGATCTGAAATCCCTTGTCAATAGCACTCAGCTCTTCATGTGAATAAAGAGCTAGTTGTGTTTCACAAGAACGATGTTTTCTAGATCCGTGTTGACTATGAGTCAATAGACTGTTCTCTTCGAGGTAATTCATAACGTTCGAACACAATATATGTTCAAAACTCCCGCTGTATGTCGACGTTAACAATATGGGCCTATAATTTAGTGGATTACTCCTACTACCTTTCTTGAATATTGGTGTGACCTGCGCATCTTTCCAGTCTTTGGGTACGGATCTTTCGTCGAGCGAACGGTTGTATATGATTGTTAGGTATGGAGCTATGCATCAGCATACTCCGAAAGGAACCTAATTGGTATACAGTCTGGACCAGAAGACTTGCTTCGTTTTCACTACTCCGAGGACATTTACTTCTACGTTACTCATGTTGGCAGCTGTTCTCGATTCGAATTCTGGAATATTTACTTCGTCTTTTTTTGTGAACGCATTTCGGAAGGCTGTGTTTAGTAACTCTGCTTTGGCAGCACTGTCGTCGATAGTATCTCCATTGCTATTGCACAGAGAAGGCATTGATTTTTTTCTTGCCGCTAACATGCTTCACATACGACCAGAATATCTTTGGGTTTTCTGCCATTTTCGGATTCGGTTCGCACTGCAAAAGGCTTTTGACAGCTGGTCTCGTTAATGTGGCTGCGCGGTGTTTGAACTGTAAATAGCAGCGGTCCTATAACACTAACTTGAAGTACTCCGGAAGTCGATTTTGTTCCGTAAAGATCGACGTGTGGGGACGTATGTGCAAGGGAGTTGTATATCCAGTCTCTGATCTGGTCCGATACTCAGAAAGCTCGCATTTTGTCCAGTGAGTTTTCGGAAGTCGAGGAACGCGGCATCAGCGTGGGAGCCTGTATTGGCAGGCCTCTGGATGTCGTGGACGAACAGAGCAATCTGAGATTCACAAGACCTGTTTGCAGGATCCATGTTGATTTTTATATGGAGGAGATTTTGCTGTCAAGAATCGTTTTTCCAAAGGTGGTGTCATATACAGGATTGTTTTTAAAAAGAGTATTCCATATTTTGACACATGGTGTCATGTAGAGACCTTAACAGTTACGAGTACTTGCTATTACGATCGACCTACAGAACGTAGTAAACAAACGAGGACGCAGTCCTCTGTTGTTGTCAGCTGACGAAAGTAACGAATGTGAAAGCGAAATAAACGTCGTATTAACAGACTAATCTGTACCGTACCTTGATGTTTACGTTTCTGTTTTTTCCTTTATTGTTATTTCATCCCACACGCCCCATATGGGCGGCAGGTGGGCAGTTAGCGGTACAATACTCCGCTCTTCAGCCGAGAGCGTTCTTAAAGGTATAAAAAAGATGGCAGAAAAAAAATATTATGAGGATATTTTTTTGTGCTTAGGTTCACACCGTATTTAACACTCTTTTGCACACTAGAAGCTGGTATGTTTGACAATAACACAATAATGTAAGAATTTTTAACATGTTGCAGCCCTGTCAGCAACTGTCACAAAGTAACACGTCAAAAATCCGCCTCAGTTGCGAAATGTTACTGGTCTACACCCAGGTTTCAGCTAGAGTAATCTAGCCTTTTTCAGAAGCGTAAACTAAACTCAACTAATACATGCCGTGCCTTATTCCGGAATGTATTTGTTTATTTTATGCCTCTGAAGAAGGCTAGATTGGCTGAAACCTAGGTAAAGACCAGTAACATTTCGCAACTGAGGCGGGTTTTTGACATATTAACACAATAATGAGTTTGACTTTGTTTACCACATTCTGCACGTCGTTCGTAATAGCAAAAAAACCTCGCAGAGAAAAGATACGTTTCGCAGTAGCGAATGTTATTGGTATTGAATAGTATGTAAAGGAATTCAACTCAGTAACTTCAGCTCACAGATCTATTCACAGCGTCCATTGAAGTTTCAGTCTCAGTTATATACAGACGTTGCAGAAGGCAGCACAGTCTACAGTTTAGTATACAGCACCGACAGATAGCATAAGAGTCTCTTTTTCCCCAGCAAAGGTGATCAGTCTCGTAGCTCTTACGTTATGCATTTCAGAGCCCATGTTTACTGGACTTTCTTTTCTCGTTTTTCTGCATTTTACCACCTCTCAAAATATGTCATACTTTTCTGCGACACCATATACATTATAAACGGACATCCTTCTCTAGCATTACTTTCTCTCAACAGTAGTTTTCGATACCAATAGTATTTTTAGAATTTTTAACAGGTCAATATTATCTCAGTTGCTTTTCTGAAAACTTTCATATAATTTTATGCACAGTATGTTACATTTCAAGCTAAAATTCATGAAAAGGAACTACTTTATAAAGTGTTTTAGTCTCGATGTTATAATCGATAAGTACTAGTTCTGAATGTACAGTTAAAATTAATTATTTAGAAACATTTGAATTAACGAATTATTTGCACTCTTAAAATTTCTAGTATTAATTACACACTCCCATACTGTTTACTATGTTTATTACTGGATTCATTTATGAAATAACAATCGAAATTAATAGTGTAACGAAAACTAGTAGGAATTCATTTGCTAAGACAAATTGTGAACCCTTTGGAATATTTTTATTTCCACAAAGTGTCAGAGTCGTAAGCTTGCCTCTGATGTGATCAGACGTATTTTTGTATAATAGGGGGGAACAATATAATTTCGGATTCGTTAATGTGAAAAATCAAAATACTGAATGATATACTAAAATGTGGTAAAATCAGTGCAAAATATACTTGCGCAAAAAAAATTCTGCAACAACAATTTTCGAATTTATTTACTTCAAACCAACCGTGAAGACTTGATATTACATTTTCAGCTTCAAGAATGAGACCCATAGACAAGAAGAACAAGAGCCATGACAAGCTAAGTAAACTTGAAAGTGTATTGTAATCTTCGCTCCTCTCAAATCTTCATAAAAGACTTTTCTTATTAATTACTTGGACTGGGCATTGTTTAATGTGGACAATAGCTGGAAGAAGGAAGGAGGCTAGGGCAGTCCACACACTTGTTCATCGTAGCGCTTCCCGGCTTCGATGTCGTTATTACCAGTTGCGACCGACTTCATTTCTGACAAGGGAACCTCCCCATCGCACCCCCCTCAGATTTAGTTATAAGTTGGCACAGTGGATAGGCCTTGATAAACTGAACACAGATCAATTGAGAAAACAGGAAGAAGTTGTGTGGAACTGTGAAAAAATAAACAAAATATACAAACTGAGTAGTCCATGGGCAAGATAGGCAACATAGTGGACTCTTTGGGAATAGCAGCGCCGTGGTCCTGAGGTAGCGTGAGCAGCTGCAGTACGAGAGGTCCTTGGTTCAAGTCTTCCCTCGACTGAAAATTTTACTTTCTTTATTTTTGCATAGTTATTATCTGTCCGTTCGTTCATTGACATCTCTGTTCACTGTAATAAGTTTAGTGTCTGTGTTTTGCGACCGCATCGCAAAACCGTGCGATTAGTAGACGAAAGGACGTGCCTCTCCAATGGGAACCGAAAACATTTGATCGCAAGGTCATAGGTCAACCGATTCCTCCACGGGAAAACACATCTGATATATTCTATACGACACTGGTGACGGCATGTGCGTCACGTGACAGGAATATGTTGTCGACCCACCTAACTTGTACACTTGGCGAATGGGTAAAAAGATTCTTCTACCTTGCCCGATTTAGGTTTTCTTGTGGATGTGATAATCACTCCCAAAAAAGTGATGAAAACGTAAGAGTTTGTCACATAAACTGAAAATAAAAAATTAAACTTTTCATTCGATGGAAGATTTGAACCAAGGAACTTTCGTTCCGCAGCTGCTCACGTTACCACGAGACCACGGAGCTCTTCCCTTTCTCTTGTCCTTAATGTTGCCTATCTTGCCATGAACTACTCAGTTTGTATATTTTGCTTATTTTTTCACAGTTCCACACAACTTCTTCCTGTTTTCTCAATTGACCTGTGTTCAGTTTTTCAAGGCCTGTCCACTGTGCCAACTTATAACTAAATCTGAGGGGGGTGCGATGGGGAGGTTCCCTTGTGAGGAAAGTGTGATCAGCTTATATTTTCTCCGTCTCAGCTGCACGAATGTACAGTTTACCGCTGCAGTGGTCATCGGTTTCGGGCTGACTCACCCGTCCTCTGACTACACATCTTGTTAGTAACCGTAACTCGTTGTGCAATATGGTGCCAAGAGGCACGAACAGCCCTGTACAAGAAATTCAAACTGGGAACAACAAATGCTCTCTCTGATAAGATCTCTTACAGTTCTAGTTACGGTGAATAACAAGATGTGTCGCGTGACATTGCGCGAGTCAACCCGAAACCGCTACCCTGTAGTGCAATAATTTGTACATTGATGCAGCTGAGACAGACAAATTAGAAATTTATCGAATTTTCCTCGGCACTATACATCCCGAAGCAGCGTGCTTCGAATCTGAAAGACTTTATTTCTGTCGGTATTTCGAAAGGAGCTCCTCAGGTATTAGTTGAGGAATATTTGCAAAAGTATCCCATTTCAGAAAACTCGCTCTCTCAGTTTCATCTTTCCACATCTTCTTAGCTTCCCTACAAAGCAGCAATCCGTTTCTCGTACTGGCCTTCGATAAGCCTACCATTCAGTCCTGAGATTGCGCTTGTGAGACATCAGCTGTCCTCTCCACGGCACTGTACAAAATACACGGAAGGATGGAGAATAAGAGTGATTATCTCCGACACGACGATCAGTTTCGCTTTAAGAACGGTATGGGCACCAGAAGGGCACTTCTGACGTTGTGCGTGATAATGTAAGCAAGACGTAGCAGAAACGGTCATACAATACGTCGGCTTATAAAAGATATCAGAGTTTCTGAGGGAAAATAGCTATAGGGAAACGCAGGTAATATACAATATGCACTAGGACCGAGAGGAAACAGTGGGAATGGAGGATCAGCAAAGAAGTGATCGGATTAAAAAGAGAGTAAAACAGGGTTTTGTCTTCTTCCCGTACTGTTCAATTTGTACCTAGAAGAAGCAATGACAGAAGTAAAACAAAAGATCAAGAGTGCACTAAGTTCACGGTGAAGGAGTATCAAGGATCATATTCGCCGATAACATTACTCTCATTAGTGAAAGTGACGAAGAACAGCAAGTTCTGTTGAATTTAATGAACTAATGAAGAAAGAAAAGCACTCCGTGTTCAGGCCACGAGTGGCCTGCCGGGTCCATCCGACCGCCGTGTCGTCCTCAAAGAGGATGTGGATAGGTGTGGCGCGGGGTCAGCACACCGCTCTCCCGGTCGTTATGATGGCATTCTTGACCAGAGCCGCTACTATTCGGTCGAGTAGCTCCTCAAATGGCATCACGAGGCTGAGTGCGCCCCGAAAAATGGCAACAGCGCGTGGCGGCCTGGACGGTCACCCATCCAAGTGCCGGCCACGTCCGACAGCGCTTAACTTCGGTGATATCACGGGAGCCGGAGCATCCACTGCGGCAAGGCCGTTGCTAAATGAAGAAAGAGAAATAAGATTAATCAGAGGTCGCACAGGAAGATGTAACTGCTCGATTTTCCCTCGCGCCGTTTGAGAGTGGAACGGTAGAGAAATAAAACTTCCTGGCAGATTAAAACTGTGTGCCGGACCGAGAATTGAACTCGGGACCTTTGCCTTTCGCGAGGGTAGTGCTCTACCGACTGAGCTACCCAAGCACGACTCACGCCCCGTCCTCACAGCTTTACTTCTGCCAGTACCTCGTCTCCTACCTTCCAAACTTTACAGAAGCTCTCCTGCGAACCTTGCAGAACTAGCACTCCTGAAAGAAAGGATATTGCGGAGACATGGTTTAGCCACAACCTGGGTGATGTTTCCAGAATGAGATTTTCACTCTGCAGCGGAGTGTACGCTGATACTAAACTTTTCAAAGCTCCATATCAGCACACACTCCGCTGCAGAGTGAAAATCTCATTCTGGTAGAGAAATAGCTTGAAGGTGGTCCGAGGAACCCTTCGCCAGGTACTTAATTCAGTAATCGTTTAGGTGTAGATGAGGAACGAAAGTGATGAGAGGTAGCAGAAGTGCGATTAGCTGTAAACTTAACATCGAAGTTGTCGACTCCCAAGCAGACGATGTGAAGCTACCTTGGAAGCAAAACTTCACTTGACGAACGGAACAATGAGGACATAAAAAACGGAGATCAAAGACGGCTTTCGTGGCCAAGAGAAAGAATACTGCTAGTGGTTAACAGTGGCCTTAATTTGAGGAAGAAGTTTCTGAAAATGACTAAGGGGTGATTGAAAAGTTTGCGTTTGAGGGCGTTGCTGCAGCTTATATGGGACGTAGCGCGACTCCGATGCGGGTATACAAGCACCGACACGTAGGCAAGGGATTAGCGTAGCATTCGTGTCTGTATGACGTCCGTATGGCAAACGTGGAAACGTGAACTATAACGACATTACCAAATGCGTCCGAACAGGTTCAAAATGGTTCAGATGGCTCTGAGCACTGTGGGACTTAACTGGTGTGGTCATCAGTCCCCTAGAACTTAGAACTACCTAAGCCTAACTAACCTAAGGACATCACACACATCCATGCCCGAAGCAGGATTCGATCCTGCGACCGTAGCGGTCGCACGGTTCCAGACTGTATCGCCTAGAACCGCTCGGCCACTCCGGCAGGCCGGTCGAACGGGACCAACATGTCAGGGACAATTGGACAATGGCTGCTGTTTCAAAATATCACCATTGTGTGGGAGATATTCTAACTGCTCGACTATAGTCATGATCTTTCCCCACCCGTCCTATAGTTCCGACCTTCTCCCATTTTACAACCACACCTTCGGTCCCTTAAAAATGGATTTTCAGGGTCGCCGGTCCCTATGGGACTAGGATGTGCGACAAGCAGTTACGGACTTGAAACTTCCTGGCAGATTAAAACTGTGTGCCCGACCGAGACTCGAACTCGGGACCTTTGCTTTTCGCGGGCAAGTGCTTGGTAGAGCACTTGCCCGCGAAAGGCAAAGGTCCCGAGTTCGAGTCTCGGTCGGGCACACAGTTTTAATCTTGGCTTCAAATGGCTCTGAGCACTATGGGACTCAACTGCTGTGGTCATAAGTCCCCTAGAACTTAGAACTACTTAAACCTAACTAACCTAAGGACAGCACACAACACCCAGCCATCACGAGGCAGAGAAAATTCCTGACCCCGCCGGGAATCGAACCCGGGAACCCGGGCGTGGGAAGCGAGAACGCTACCGCACGACCACGAGATGCGGGCAGTTTTAATCTGCCAGGAAGTTTCATATCAGCGCACACTCCGCTGCAGAGTGAAAATATCATTCTGGAAACATCCCCCAGGCTGTGGCTAAGCCATCTCTCCGCAATATCCTTTCTTTCAGGAGTGCTAGTTCTGCAAGGTTCGCAGGAGAGCTTCTGTAAAGTTTGGAAGGTAGGAGACGAGGTACTGGCAGAAGTAAAGCTGTGAGTACCGGGCGTGAGTCGTGCTTGGGTAGCTCAGTTGGTAGAGCACTTGCCCGCGAAAGGCAAAGGTCCCGAGTTCGAGTCTCGGTCGGGCACACAGTTTTAATCTGCCAGGAAGTTTCATATCAGCGCACACTCCGCTGCAGAGTGAAAATATCATTCTGGAAACATCCCCCAGGCTGTGGCTAAGCCATCTCTCCGCAATATCCTTTCTTTCAGGAGTGCTAGTTCTGCAAGGTTCGCAGGAGAGCTTCTGTAAAGTTTGGAAGGTAGGAGACGAGGTACTGGCAGAAGTAAAGCTGTGAGTACCGGGCGTGAGTCGTGCTTGGGTAGCTCAGTTGGTAGAGCACTTGCCCGCGAAAGGCAAAGGTCCCGAGTTCGAGTCTCGGTCGGGCACACAGTTTTAATCTGCCAGGAAGTTTCATATCAGCGCACACTCCGCTGCAGAGTGAAAATATCATTCTGGAAACATCCCCCAGGCTGTGGCTAAGCCATCTCTCCGCAATATCCTTTCTTTCAGGAGTGCTAGTTCTGCAAGGTTCGCAGGAGAGCTTCTGTAAAGTTTGGAAGGTAGGAGACGAGGTACTGGCAGAAGTAAAGCTGTGAGTACCGGGCGTGAGTCGTGCTTGGGTAGCTCAGTTGGTAGAGCACTTGCCCGCGAAAGGCAAAGGTCCCGAGTTCGAGTCTCGGTCGGGCACACAGTTTTAATCTGCCAGGAAGTTTCATATCAGCGCACACTCCGCTGCAGAGTGAAACTCTCATTCTAGTTACGGACTTCTTCACGCAGCAGGGCGCGGTGTCTTAATGAACAGGTATCTTCAACTTTGAGCGTCGGTGGAATGATTGCATCAATGCTTACGGCGATTTTGCCTGAGTTGCATACCGATTTTCGACTCTACGGCCTTCGAACAAAAACTTTTTGATTGCCTTCCATACGTTCAGAACATAGTTCTGCAGAGAAGTGAATCGTGGACTCTGGGAATGTCAGAAAACAAGAATATCACAGCGTTTGAGATGTGGTACTGTAGAAGTATGTTGAAAATTAAGTGTACTGATTAAATGAGAAATGGGAAGGTTTTCTGCAGAAACGGCGAAGAAAGAAACCACAGGAAACACTGACTAGAGGAAGGGACAGTATGACAGGTGTTAACACAACAGGCAATAACTTGCATGGTACTAACAAGGGAACCTCCCCATCGCACCCCCCTCAGATTTAGTTATAAGTTGGCACAGTGGATAGGGCTTGAAAAACTGAACACAGATCAATGGAGAAAACAGGAAGAAGTTGTGTGGAACTATGAAAAAAATAAGCAAAATATACAAGCTGAGTAGTCCATGCGCAAGATAGGCAACATCAAGGATACTGTGAGCTTAGGAGCGCCATGGTCCTGTGGTTAGCGTGAGCAGCTGCGGATCGAGAAGCCCTTGGTTCAAGTCTTCCCTCGAGTGAAAAGTTTCCGTTCTTTATTTTCGCAAAGTTATGATCTGTCCGTTCGTTCATTGACGTCTCTGTTCACTATAATAAGCTTAGTGTCTGTGTTTCGCGACCGCACCGCAGAACCGTGCGATTAGTAGATGAAAGGACATGCCTCTCCAATGGGAACCGAAAACATTTGATCGCAAGGTCATAGGTCAACCGATTCCTCCACAGGAAAACACGTCTGATATATTCTATACGACACTGGTGACGGCATGTGCGTCACATGACAGGAGTATGTTGTCGACCCACCTAACTTGTACACTTGGCGAATGGGTAAAAAGATTCTTCTACCTTGCCCGATATAGGTTTTCTTGTGGATGTGATAATCACTCCCAAAAAAGTGATGAAAAGATAAGAGTTTGTCACATAAAGTGCAACAAATGAATGCAACAGTTTCACAGTCGCACAGTTTTCCCTGTGCTCTGTCAAAACATATGTTTTTAACGTTTTAAAATTTTTCCGTGTGTAGACCGTCAAATCCTCCATATGTCGAAGCAAATCTGAACATGTACTGGAATTTTGGAGAGCGAAGTTGATTATGTGTGAGTGCCTGAACTTTGATAATTGTCTGAAAATAAAAAAATAAAATTTTCATTCGAGGGCAGACTTGAACCAAGGACCTCTCGATCCGCAGCTGCTCAACGCTAACCACGGGACCACGACGCTCCTCAGCTCATCCTATACTTGATTTTGCTTATCTTGCCCATGGACTACTCAGTTTGTATATTTTGCTTTTTTTTTCATAGTTCCACACAACTTCTTCCTGTTTTCTCGATTGATCTGTGTTCAGTTTTTCAAGGCCTATCCACTGTGCCAACTTATAACTAAATCTGAGGGGGGTGCGATGGGGAGGTTCCGTTGTAAACAAAAGTGTTTGAGTCTACAGTTTAGTTAGGTGCTAAATATGGTGATACTATGGGGATAGAGAGTGTGGACAACAAGACCCATAGTGGGGGAATGGGAGGGGAAGCTGTGGTAGAAGCTAATGTCTAATTGCACTCAGGGTTAATGATCTAAGAAAGGTTGGTGACCACTGTACTAGAGGGAGGTGTGGAGGGTAAAAAGTGGGGCGTGAGTGGTTGAGGGGGGGGGGGGGGGGGGGGGGTACGTGGGGAGCGGAGATTCGGATTCCAAAACAGATAATAGATAACGTGAAATGCTACTCTGAGATATACGAGGTGCATTCAAGTCCTAAGGCGTCCGATTTTTTTTCTAATTAACTACTCATTCGAAATCGATGAAACTGGCGTTACCTCTCGACGTAATAGCCCTGCAGACATACACATTTTTAACAACGTTGACGCCATGATTCCATGGCAGCGGCGAAGGCTTCTTCAGGAGCCTGTTTTGACCACTGGAAAATCGCTGAGGCAATAGCAGCACGGTTGGTGAATGTGCGGCCACGGAGAGTGTCTTTCATTGTTGGAAAAAGCCAAAAGTCACTAGGAGCCAGGTCAGGTGAGTAGGGAGCATGAGGAATCACTTCAAAGTTGTTATCACGAAGAAACTGTTGCGTAACGTTAGCTCGATGTGCGGGTGCGTTGTCTCGGTGAAACAGCACACGCGCAGCCCTTCCCGGACGTTTTTGTTGCAGTGCAGGAAGGAATTTGTTCTTCAAACCATTTTCGTAGGATGCACCTGTTACCGTAGTGCCCTTTAGAACGCAATGGGTAAGGATTATACCCTCGCTGTCCCAGAACATGGACACCATCATTTTTTCAGCACTGGCAGTTACCCGAAATTTTTTTGGTGGCGGTGAATCTGTGTGCTTCCATTGAGCTGACTGGCGCTTTGTTTCTGGATTGAAAAATGGCATCCACGTCTCATCCATTGTCACAACCGACGAAAAGAAAGTCCCATTCGTGCTGTCGTTGCGCGTCAACATTGCTCGGCAACGTGCCACACGGGCAGCCGTGTGGTCGTCCGTCAGCATTCGTGGTTGACACTTTTCGCATTTTCGGATCGTCATGCAGGATTGTGTGCACAGAACCCACAGAAATGCCATCTCTGGAGGCGATCTGTTCAACAGTCATTTGGCGATCCCCCAAAACAATTCTCTCCACTTTCTCGATAATGTCGTCATACCGGCTTGTACGAGCCCGAGGTTGTTTTGGTTTGTTGTCACACGATGTTCTGCCTTCATTAAACTGTCGCACCCACGAACACACTTTCGACACATCCATAACTCCATCACCACATGTCTCCTTCAACTGTCGATGAATTTCAGTTGGTTTCACGGATTTCAGTTGGTTTCGCACCACGCAAATTCAGAAAACGAATGATTGCACGCTGTTCAAGTAAGGAAAACGTCATCATTTTAAGTATTTAAAACAGTTCTCATTCTCGCCGCTGGCGGTAAAATTCCATCTGCCGTACGGTGCTGCCATCTCTGAGATGTATTGACAATGAAAGCGGCCTCATTTTAAAACAATGCGCATGTTTCTATCTCTTTCCAGTCTGGAGAAAAAAAAATCGGAGGCCTTAGAACTTGAATGCATCTCTTAGTGGCTAGCGCAGGAGCGGAATTCGTGCGGGATGCAGCAAACTGATCGTAAGAATGATGTAAAATAAGAAATAAAAAAAACAATCTTAGTTCTTCACTCAGTTGTGTCTTTTTATATCACTCCGTCTTCAGCCCACGAGTCGGGAGCATCCGAACGCCGTGTCATCCTCGGTGGATGATGTGGATAAGAGGGACGTGGGGTCAGCACACCGCTCTCCCGGTCGTAAGATGGTATTCTTGACCGAAGCCGCTACTACTCGGTCGAGTAGCTCCTCAATTGGCATCACGAGGCAAAGTGCACCCCGAAAAATGGCAACAGCGTATGGCCGCCCGGATGGTCACCCATCCAAGTGCCGACCACGCCCGACAGCGCTTAACTTCGGTGATCTCACGGGAACCGGTGTATCTACTCCGGCAAGGCCGTTGCCGTCTTTTTGTATCAGAAGACAAAATATGGAACTGCCCTTTTCTGTACTTGCTGTACAACTTCTTCTGCAACCCCCTCGATTCCCCCCCCCCCCCCTTCCCCGTCCCGCCAATGCCACTTGCAGCATTCTCCATACTGTTGCGACTGCACGTACCGTGCAGCCCCTGAAGCTCTGCAGCCTGCGCAGCACCCAGCAACAAGTGGCAGGCAGTTCTGCGGCCCGGTCCAACTCCCGCAGAATCGATTCGCGCGCCGCTTCCCTACCCTACTCCCTCGCGCCGGCGACCCCAGTCACCGCCACACTAACCCCTTCCCCCCCCCCCCCCCCTGATCCTCACACTGCCCCTCCCCCCCAACACACACACACACAGACATACACACACTGAGCGGCCAGCAGATGCTCCTCCCACGACCGTGCAACATGTCTCATCAGCACCACCCGTGACCGGGACAGGCGCCTGCGATTCAGACCACTCGCTGCGCTAGCGTGCCAGATTGGTTGCCTAACTCCCGGAAGGCTCACGTACGATCGTTTCGCTTCCTAAAACTGATCAGCTATTACAATACCGATACCCACGTAGCGCGGTATTGCTCCACCACTTCCGCCCATAACCTTCAACAGGCCGTTTCAGTAACAACTCTTCAGGTTCTTGATTCACGTCGCGTAGTCACAATCATTACCGCGATCAGCTGCTGGATATCAACTGTCTGATAAAAAGCGTGCCGGCCGAGGTGGCCGAACGGTTCTAGGCGCTACAGTCCGGAACCGCGCGACCGCTACGGTCGCAGGTTCGAATCCTGCCTCGGGCATGGATGTGTGTAATGTCCTTAGGTTAGTTAGGTTTAAGTAGTTCTAAGTTCTAGGGGACTGATGACCACAGATGTTAAGTCCCATAGTGCTCAGAGCCATTTTGAAAGAGCTAGCTGCGTTGCACAAGAAGGATGTTTTCTGAAACCATGCTGATTACGTATCAATAGATCGTTCCCTTCGAGGTGCTTCATAATGTTTGAATACAGTATATGCTCCAAAACCCTACTTCAAACCGAAGTCAATGATATAGGTCTGTAGTTCGATGGATTACTCCTACTACCCTTCTTAAACACTGGTGCGACCTGCGCAATTTTCCAATCTGTAGGTACAGATCTATCGGTGAGCGAGCGGTTGTATATGATTGCTAAGTAGGGAGCTATTGTATCAGCGTAATCTGAAAGGAACCTAATCGGTATACAATCTGGACCTGAAGACCTGCCGTGTCAAGCGATTTGAGTTGCTTCGCAACCCCTAAGGTATCTACTTCTAAGAAACTCAGCAGCTGTTCGTGTTTCAAATTCAGGAGTATTCCATTCGTCTTCCCTGGTGAAGGAATTTCGGAAAAATGCGTTCAGTAACTCCGCTTCAGCGGCACAGTCGATGGTAACAGTACCATCGGCACAGCGCAGCGAAGGTATTGACTGCGTCTTGCCGCTTGTGTACTTTACATACGACCAGAGTTTCTTCGGGTTTTCTACCAAATTTCGAGACAATGTTTCGTTGTGGAACCTATTAAAGACGTCTCGCATTGAAGTCCGTGCCAAATTTCGCGCGTCTATAAATTTTAGCCAATCTTTGGGATTTCTCGTTCTTCTGAATTTCGCTTGCTTTTTCCGTTGTTCCTGGCGTTGAAAAGTAGCTAAAAGTCGCTGCATCCAGATGGAATCCCAATCGGTTTTACAAAAAGGACTTTTCGCCACAGTTCCCTTGCTTAGTTTGAATTCATTGCAAATCTCTAGCCCAGCACAAAGTTCCAGGTGACTGGGAAAAAGTGCAGGTAGCTCCTAAATACACACTACCTTGTTGATGCTGTGTCCCATCGCTCGTGCGCCGACTACATCACTACATTCAACCTCGCTTAAATCTTGATAACGTGCCATTTTAGCAGCAGCAACCTACCAACTGCGCCAGACGCTGTTGTCTTATATAGGGTGTTACAAAAAGGTACGGCCAAACTTTCAGGAAACATTCCTCACACACAAAGGAAGAAAATATGTTATGTGGACATGTGTCCGGAAACGCTTACTTTCCATGTTACAGCTCATTTTATTACTTCTCTTCAAATCACATTAATCATGGAATGGAAACACACAGCAACAGAACGTACCAGCGTGACTTCAAACACTTTGTTACAGGAAATGTTCAGAATGTCCTCCGTTAGCGAAGATACATGCATCCACCCTCCGTCGCATGGAATCCCTGATGCGCTGATGCAGCCCTGGGGAATGACGTATTGTATCACAGCCGTCCACAATACGACCACGAAGAGTCTCTACATTTGGTACCGGTGTTGTGTAGACAAGAGCTTTCAAATGCCCCCATAAGTGAAAGTCAAGAGGGTTGAGGTCAGGAGAACGTGGAGGCCACGGAATTGGTCCGCCTCTACCAATCCATCGGTCACCGAATCTGTTGTTCAGAAGCGTACGAACACTTGGACTGAAATGTGCAGGAGCTCCATAGTGCATGAACCACATGTTGTGTCGTACTTGTAAAGGCACATGTTCTAGCAGCACAGGTAGAGTATCCCGTATGAAATCATGATAACGTGCTCCATTGAGCGTAGGTGGAAGAACTAAAATGAGCTCTAACATGGAAAGTAAGCGTTTCCGGACACATGTCCACATAACATATTTTCTTTATTTGTGTGTGAGGAATGTTTCCTGAAAGTTTGGCCGTACCTATTTGTAACAACCTGTATAGGCGTTGCTGACCGCAGCAGCCGTTCGCCAGCAAGTGCTCTACCAACTGACACAGGAGAGCTTCTGTGAAGTTTGGAAGGTAGGAGATGAGGTAATGGCGGAAGTAAAGCTGTGAGGGAGGGTCGTGAGTCGTACTTAGGTAGGTCATTCGGTACAACACTTGCCCGCGAAAGGCAAAGGTCCCGAGTTCGAGTCTCGATCCGGCACACAGTTTTAATCTGCCAGGAAGTTTCATATCAGCGCACACTCCGCATCAGAGTGAAAATCTTATTTCGCATCCATTTGTAGGGTACTTCCCGTCATTTGCTGCCCCACGTGTCTTGTATTAAATTACTTATCCCTGGCCATCTGCGTCGCTTCCAAGGTTTTTAAACTTTAATAAGAATCAGCTTGTACACCCATGGCCCCTTCCATTCCATACTGCCTCTCTCTCTCTTTCTCTCTCTCTCTCTCTCTCTCTCTCTCTCTCTCTCAGCTTTCCCTCTTCTGCCTACCACCCTTCGACCAGACATTCTGTGATCCTCTTTTGTCATCCGAACCTAGACGTGGCGCCTTTGACGTCGCCGCATCGTCCCACACACACACACACACACACACACACACACACACACACACACACACAGAAAGAACGCTACCATTCTGTGTCGTATTTCCGGGGAACCGCAGACGCGGAGGAAGGGGTTAAACGATCGAAGAGAGCCGCGATAGAATAGCGTGCAGACGTAGCGATGTATGGACGCGACTCAGCAAAAAACCACCCGCCAAATCTTTTCATCTGTGGTGGAGCAGACAGACGTCTCCCGTCTTTTGTCCCTGTAGTTGTTACGTTAAGTCATCTTGGGTGAGTGCTACATTCACAGATGAAATAACCCACGGCACAAAACGTAGATGACACGTTATTAACCAAATGAAACTGATACTGTTAAAGTTACTCGTAGCCTCTGACAGATGTGGAAATTATCGAACTACCTCCTGACTACATCTTCATCTACATCTATACTCCGCAAGCCATCCAACTTGCCACTGTCATTACCTCCCTTTCCTGTTCCAGTCGCGTATGGTTCGCGGGAAGAACGACTGCCGGAAAGCCTCCGTGAGCGCTCGAATCTCTCTAATTTTTACATTCGTGATCTCCTCGGGAGGTATAAGTAGGGGGAAGCAATATATTCGATACCTCATCCAGAAACGCTCCCTCTCGAAACCTGCACAGCAAGCTACACCGCGATGCAGAGCGCCTCTCTTGCAGAGTCTGCCACTCGAGTTTGCTAAACATCTCCGTAACGCTATCACGGTTACCAAATAACCCTGTGACGAAACGCTCCACTCCTCTTTGGATCTTCTCTATCTCCTCTGTCAACCCGATCTGGTACTGATCCCACACTGATGAGCAATACTCAAGTATAGGTCGAACGAGTGTTTTTCTAAGGACTCTCCCAATGAATCTCAACCTGGCACCCGCCTTACCAACAATTACTTTTATATGATCATTCCACTTCAAATCGTTCCGTACGCAGCCGGCCGGAGTGGCCGAGCGGTTCTAGGTGCTACAGTCTCGAACCGCGCGACCGCTACGGTCGCAGGTTCGAATCCTGCCTCGGGCATGGATGTGTGTGATGTCCTTAGGTTAGTTAGGTTTAAGTAGTTCTAAGTTCTAGGGGACTGATGACCTCACCAGTTAAGCCGCATAGTGTTCAGAGCCAAATGAACCATTCGTTCCATACGCATATTGCCAGATATTTTACAGTAGCAACTGCTACCAGTGTTTGTTCCGCTATCATATAATCATACAATAAAGGGTCCTTCTTTCTATGTATTCGCAATACATTACATTTGTCTATGTTAAGGGTCAGTTGCCACTCCCTGCACCAAGTGCCTATCCGCTGCAGATCTTCCTGCATTTCGCTGCAATTTTCTAATGCTGCAACTTCTCTGTATACTACAGCATCATCCGCGAAAAGCCGCATGGAACTTCCGACACTATGTACTAAGTTGTGGTTGTAAAATATTATCGACAATTATTTACAGAATAATGGATAAAAATGGTAGAAGCAGACTTTTGGGGAGGTCAGTTTGAGTTCGCGAGAAATAGTAACACTCGACTCAATACTGACCATTCGACTTAGTGTAGAAGATCGATTGAGTGAAGCCCAACTTACGTTAGTTAGTTAGCGTTTATAGCATATGACGATTTATAGAAATATTTTCCCAGATTGACTTGAATTCACTCTTTTAAATTCTGAAGGGAGCGCAGGAATAACATTCAGGGAGCGAAAGATTATCTACAAATTGTACAGAAACCGGACTGAACTTATAAGAGTCGAACGATATGAAAGGGGAGGAGTGGTCTAGAAGGGACTGACACAGGGCTGTAGCCTTGAAACCTTCCCGTCTCCTCTATATCTCTTTTGTTACGCAACCTTCCCTTCTACAATAACCTATGAAACCTTACCTTGGGAGTTCTAGCTCTTGCTTAATAATAACAAATGAAATCTTCCCTTTTAAATTTATTCTCTTTTTCAATCTTCGCATACAAATTTAATTGCTGCTTATTAAAAAGTTATTTTCTGATTATTTCGACGAAACATATAATGTGTCGTCGTCGTGGCCCTCAGTCGTTACCTACAATAGCCCAAAACTGTTCCTTACCTTTTTTACTGGTATTGGGTCGCCATCTGACTGCTACATCGAACTGCGACATGAATGTACTTACTCTGGTTTACTATACTCTATTAGCTGCTGATGGGCTTTCATAATAAGTGGCTGTATTTATTAACAAAGCTGACGTTATTCTTTAACTATGAATTACGTAACTTCAGTCAAATTAATTAAACTTTTTCTTGACAACAATAAAATTTTGCAAAGTTTTCGTTGATGGTTTTTGGGATGGATTTTAATCAGTAATGCAATATTGCTGGCAAAAATTAATTATATTCTGAAAACGATTCTTCAAATATTACTGTTAGTAATGAAATGATTTTACAAATGTTCAAATAGGACTTACTTTTTACAATAATCTTACAGCCAGCATTGCGCAAATATACCTGCACTAGTCTTGAGTTTCTCAAAAAAAAAAATAATTCAATAATATTAGTTCCTCTTATGATAATAGTTAGCTGATGTCTCTGTACATCCGTTTATAATCTCTTGTAAGTCACAGCTGGTGGCTGGCAGGCACACCGCTCCTCTCAACCTCTCGCTTCAGACCTGCTACCGACTCGCTTCACTTCTCGCTTACTACTGACTTCCTACGAACGCTAAAGTGCGACCTCTCCTGCCAACAATGCTTTCTGGTGCAAACAATCCCTGCTACCATCACAAAATGTATCAATGCGCGGTCTTTCCCGCTCTTTTCTTAAAATGTATCCGTACGCGGTCTCTCCCGCTCTTTTTAAAATTATAACAATGTGCGGCGTCTCACGCCAGCAATACTTTGGTCCAGACATTCCCTGCTGCCACAATTATTCCCAAAATGACAAATATTAATTATTCCTACTTAATCCTATTAATAAAATATAAACGTCTTTCATAAATTGTGGTTTGACAATAGACAATAGAAATATACACGTGTTACAACTTATCCCCAATGTGATTCAATCTGGACATTGAGCAAGAAGTATAGGAAGCCAAAGAAAAATTTGAAGGAAGAATTCTAGTTCAGGGAGTAGAAATAAAACCTAGAGGTTTGCCGATCGCTCTGTAATTCTGTAAGGTACAAGAAAGTACGAGGGGCGTAATGGAACCCTTTTTTTTCTCGGCCAATTTCTGTTGAAACAGTGCGGAATTTTTTTGTGGGACATCGTGGAATATTCCCGCCTCAGCCCGTGTAGTACCATGAAGTTCCCACAGGTGGCGGCGCTATACGCAGCGTTCAAAATGGCGTCTGTGACGAAGGTCGGTTCCAAGCAGACAGCTGTCTTTTGAGTTTCTAGTGGCGGAAAACCAGAGTACTGCAGGTACTCATAGGCGCTTGCAGAATGTTTTCGGTGAGCTGGCAGTGAACAAAAGCACGGTGAGTCGTTGTGCGAGGCCTCTGTTCGTCGTCGCAAGAAGGTCGCGCAAACCTGTCCGGCCGGCCGCACGCCGCTGCCACTCCTGCAATGTTGGAACTTGCGGACACTCTCATTCCGGGTGCTCGGCGGATCACAATCAAACACATCCATGCTGAACTGGTCATCTCTGTTGCTAGCACTGACACACTCGTCCTGCAGTCGGGATACTAAAAGGTGTGTGGCCACTAAATCCCTCGCCTTCTACACTACTGGCCGTTAAAATTGCTACACCACGAAGATGACGTGCTACAGACGCGAAATTTAACCGACAGGAAGAAGATGCTGTGATATGCAAATGTTTAGCTTTCCAGAGCATTCACACAAGGTTGCCACCGGTGGCGACACCTACAACGTGCTGACATGAGGAAAGTTTCCAACCGATTTCTCATACACAAACAGCAGCTGACCGCCGTTGCCTGGTGAAACGTTGTTGTGATGCCTCGTGTAAGGAGGGGAAATGCGTACCATCACGTTTCCGACTTTGATAAAGGTCGGATTGTAGCCTATCGCGAATGCGGTTTATCGTATCGCGACATTGCTGCTCGCGTTGGTCGATATCCAATGACTGTTGGCAGAATATGGAATTGGTGGGTTCAAGAGCGTAATACGGAACGCCGTTCTGTACCCCAACGGTCTTGTATCACTAGCAGTCGAGATGACAGGCATCTTATCCGCACGGCTGTAACGGATCGTGCAGCCACGTCTCGATCCCTGAGTGAACAGATGGGGACGTTTGCAAGACAACAACCATCTGCACGAACAGTTCGACGACGTTTGCAGCAGCACGGACCTTTGACGCTGCATCACAGATAGGAGCGCCTGCGATGGTGTACTCGACGACGAACCTGGCTGCACGAATGGTGAAACGTCATTTTTTTTTATGCATCCAGGTTCTGTTTACAGCATCACGATGGTCGCATCCGTGTTTGGCGACACCGCGGTGAACGCACATTGGAAGCGTGTATTCGTCATCGCCATATTGGCGTATCACCCGGCATGGTGGTATGGGGTGCAATTGGTTACTCGTCTCGGTCACCTCTTGTTCGCATTGACGGCACTTTGAGCAGTGGACGTTACATTTCAGATGAGTTACGACCCGTGGCTCTACCCTCCATTCGATCCCTGCGAAACCCTATATTTCAGCAAGATAATGCACGGCCGCGTGTTGCACGTCCTGTGCGGGCCTTTCTGGATACAGAAAATGTTCTACTGCAGCCCTGGCCAACACATTCTCCAGATCTCTCACCAATTGAACACGTCTGGTCAATGTGTGACCGAGCAACTAGTTAGTCACAATACGCCAGTCACTACTCTTGAACTGTGGTATCGTGTTGAAGCTGCATGGTCAGCTGTACATATACACTCGATCCGAGCTCCGTTTGACTCAATGCCCAGGCGTATCAAGGCCGTTATAACGGCCAGAGGTAGTTGCTCTGGGTACTGATTTCTCAGGATCTATGCACCCAAATTGCGTGAAAATGTAATCACATGTCAGTTGTAGTATAATATATTTGTCCAATGAATTCCTGTTTACCATCTGCATTTCTTCTTGGTGTAGCAGTTTTAATGGCAGTACTGTAACTTCGATCTGTTTGGCCCAATGAAGGATGCTCTCTGCGGGAATCAGTACGTGGATGATGGGGAGGTTATTGATGCAGCAAGAGTAGCACCATGCGGGCATACAGGCCCTCCCAGTAAGATGGGATGATGCCGTCGCACTGAACGGAGTCTATGCTGAAAAGTAGGGTTTTGTAGCCAAAACAGTGGGGAATAATGTGCTATGTTGGAATACTGAGTAAAACCAACCTGCTATCAGAAAAAAATGTGTTGCACCACTTGCTGAAGACCCGTCATAAGTAGACTTTCTCGGGTTAATTTACGTCTATACTCACCACCGCAGTTTCGTCGGCATCTGTTTGATACTCTCGTGGGAGGGGGAGGGGGGGGGGGGAGAGAGAAGCAAACAAAACTAAACATTTTAAAGAACATGGTTCTTATATAGGAGAAACAGCGATCTGTTACTATTACAAATAAACTAGAAGCAGTCTTGATCGCTTAACTTTTTTAATGGTGACCGGTTTCGATCTTTATAACAGATCATTTTCGGACCATGAATGTCGGCCGGAGGCAAGAGGATTGCCATGCGGTGCGCCGCGCGGGATTAGCCGAGCGGTCTCAGGCGCTGCAGTCACGGACTGTGCGGCTGGTCCCGGCGGAGGTTCGAGTCCTCCCTCGGGCATGGGTGTGTGTGTTTGTGCTTAGGATAATTTAGGTTAAGTAGTGTGTAAGCTTATGGACTGATGACCTTCAGCAGTTAAGTCCCATAAGATTTCACACCAAAAAAAAAATGACATTCATGGTCCGAAAATGATCTGATATAAAGATCGAAACCGGCCACCATTAAAAAAGTTCAGCGATCGAGACTGCTTCTAGTTTATTTAAACAAAACTTAACTGTGACCATTTGTGCTGCCCTTCTCTGTATGTTCAATATCTCCTGCTAGTCCTGTTTTGGTACGGGTCCGACACACACACTTGATCAGTATTGTAGGGTGGGTATTCTGCGAATAAACCGAAGTGTGCTACATGATTTACGTGCGACTGAACCTGTCTGATCGTTTTATATCATATCTTCAGAGACCGCCCCCGATAGCTGAGTGGTGCTGGCACGGTAGCTCAGCGTGTTCGGTCAGAGAGCTGGTTGGCCTCTGTAATAAAAAAAAACTGAGTGGAAGGATCAACAACGAACTTCAATGGATGTCATGTCACATCCGCATCGAACCAATTTATTATGTCTCACTGTTAAGAGGCACAAAACGCGTGGGTGTTTTCAGCTCGTTACTAAATGCAAATAAGTAGGAGGCCGAGTTGATAGGAGCTGAAGGAGTCCAGGTTGCAATAATATGCGGTACGGCACACTGTTAAAGAGAAGGATTATTATTCAAGAAACACATACAACAATGAAATTACTTGTCTTCAGTAGTTTGTAGGACTGCAGCTGCGGCTATGAACTTACAATCTCGTAACATGGAATACCCTGAACTAATACAACATATTCTCACTGAGTAAGCCTGATGGGCCCTCCTCAGAGAATCGATGCAAACATTACAGAACTGGCTGAGGGCCGATAATGGAAGTGCGTCTGCCTAGGTTGAAATCTAGCTAAGAAGTTGAAACGTCCCCTTAGAAAAATTAACGAATTACTGTGCTGATAACCCACTTACGTTATTTGATTTTCAAACAGCTGAGCAAAAGTGAACGTACTCAGACATTTCTCTCTTTACTTATTCTGATCATCACTAAACTGACAGACAATATTTTTAGCGCAACGCAATGTGACTTTCAAAAATCCCTACAAAAGAATGGCGCTGACTAACATTAACCTATACCTTTCACAAATCAGTTACCTCACAAAAATCTTCGTTACTCGAACTACTGCAATACAGCAAGCGCCACTAATGCCAGCTAAATAAAAGATTCTAACTACTGAAGGCACTAACTACTGATAAGGATAGTTAGCAAATGAAAGATTTTGATAGAGAACAAACAATGTATTTACCTTAATAGTGTTCAAAAGTCATAATATATATCAGTTCATGACATCCAGTCTTACAAATTTCGTTTTTCTGATGGACACACGTCCAGATCATCCGCTCTCAAAACTCCGCCATCTCTCTCCCCACATCCACCACTGCTGGCGGCTCACCTCCAACTGCGCAACGCTACGCGCTGTTAACATCGAACTGCCCAACACTACAATAGCGACTATTACAACAATGCCAACCAGCCACAGGCTGCACACAGCGCAGTCAGTGATTTTCATACAGAGCGCTACGTGGCGTTACCAACATAAAAACCTTAACAGCCTCCTTACAAGGTGAACGAGGCACACTCCAGTTCCGTTGAACTGCACAGCCCGCTGGAGTGCGCTGTGCCGGGCTGCCAAGCTTGCGTTGGGGCATGGAGGTAAGAATAAGGGGAGATGGCGCTACGTATCCCAGCCGTACTACGTTTTGAAGCCATGGGGGCGTGGCTCGCTGCCATGACACTCTGACCGAAACATTGCCAGTGTGCTATAGCGCTGCGTGTATTACAGTCGCTAATTGCACCATATACGCATGTAACGTCATCAGATTGGTTGTTTCAAAGTTTTTGTTTAAAATAAAATCTCGTAAAGGCGAAATTGCGCGTTTCTTCTGATTGAAAATAGTTTTTAATGTAGTATTACGAATAGCTAGTCTTCAATGTAAACGATACAATTTTGTTAATTCAGTAATAAACGTGTATCACAAACTAAATAATAGAAACTGAAATCTAAGTTAGCTGTACCCTCCCTCCAAAGCCCCATAAATACATCTTGTTTGTAATACGTACTGGAACATTTCAGTTACGTTACACTACTGGGAAACACTGTTCATTACCACCAATATTTACTGAAATACTGTACATAGAACGGCAAATCTACACAGTGTCCTGTTTAGGCCTATACTTTACGCCAGTTAATGTAGTGTTAGCTTTTAATTTGGTACATGATGAAGACAAAGTGAGTTACTCAACACTTGGATTATCGACGATACGTACGTATTATACTGAAACGTGAACTTGAAAACTAAGAATTTAATTCTTTGAATTAACATACCTTTTGCAAATGTTTTGGGTGTGTAGGGAAAACTGACGGTACAGCATTTTCTCGGAGCCTTACTGTCGAAAGGGAAGTTCGGTCTATGTCCTCTTCTCGGAAATTCTGAGAACATATAGTGCTCCATTTAGACGCACGCCAATTCTTCCTCCTCACGGCATTCTCCCACAGAGCTTTCCGACTTTCATTTTTAGGAAATCTAAAATCGTACAGGAGAAAAACACGCTATACTACAAGTACCGATGTAGCACACGTTCATTCACAATGAAGTTGTAAAATCACACTTAACGAGACAACTTACACATGATATGTTATTCCCCTCGATTTCGCATCACAATCAGAACGATTCGTACACCCGAACACCACACGAGTCACCACAATAGCGCAAAAATTCTTCCAAAAGCGAGCGACAAGCCTATGCACACAAGCTTACAGCAGCAATGTTTTGGTCGGACTGAGATGGCTACCCTCGGCTTCACGTAGCTTCACAGCTGTGACGTCACGGCGTCTCCCTCTATGCGTTGGCGCCGCGTTGTAGTAGTATCTGTGCCTATGATATTACCCAAATGAAAAAAAAAAGTGGTCAGCACGACAGAACGTCAACCCTACGGGCCTGGATTCGATTTCCGTCTGGGTCTGAGATTTTCTCCGCTCAGGTACCGGGTGTTGTGTTGTCCTAATCATCATCATCTCTTCCCCATCGACGCGCAAGTCGCCGAAGTGGCGCCAAATCGAAAGACTTGCACCAGGCGAACGGTCTACCCGACGGGAGCCCCTAGTCACACGACATTTACATTTTTATATGCTCATAAATTGTTTCACCCTGGCATTTGTATGTGTTGTGGGATCAGAGGATACTACCTTTTGTCTTCTGAGCATAGTTTTACGTCTCTCTGCAGTAAGTCGCGAGTCGTCGCACCACTTCCTACAAAGCACTGACTCGATATTTGTGCAGCTTTTCCCGGACAGTACTGCATTTTTGATTACTGAATCATCTGGGAAAAATCTGAAGTTGGTACCCACGTAGCGCGCAGGGCCATTAATATAAGGCACGAACATCAAGAGTCCGTTGACACTTCCGTGGGGCACCAACTGATTTGTGTGTATATATACAGGGTGTTTAAAAATGACCGGTATATTTGAAACGGCAATAAAAACTAAACGAGCAGCGATAGAAATACACCGTTTGTTGCAATATGCTTGGGACAACAGTACATTTTCAGGCGGACAAACTTTCGAAATTACAGTAGTTACAATTTTCAACAACAGATGGCGCTGCGGTCTGGGAAACTCTATAGTACGATATTTTCCACATATCCACCATGCGTAGCAACAATATCGCGTAGTCTCTGAATGAAACTACCCGAAACTTTTGACAACGTGTCTGGCGGAATGGCTTCACATGCAGATGAGATGTACTGCTACAGCTGTTCAATTGTTTCTGGATTCTGGCGGTACACCTGGTCTTTCAAGTGTCCCCACAGAAAGAAGTCACAGGGGTTCATGTCTGGCGAATAGGGAGGCCAATCCACGCCGCCTCCTGTATGTTTCGGATAGCCCAAAGCAATCACACGATCATCGAAATACTCATTCAGGAAATTAAAGACGTCGGCCGTGCGATGTGGCCGGGCACCATCTTGCATAAACCACGAGGTGTTCGCAGTGTCGTCTAAGGCAGTTTGTACCGCCACAAATTCACGAAGAATGTCCAGATAGCGTGATGCAGTAACCGTTTCGGATCTGAAAAATGGCCCAATGATTCCTTTGGAAGAAATGGCGGCCCAGACCAGTACTTCTTGAGGATGCAGGGACGATGGGACTGCAACATGGAGCTTTTCGGTTCCCCATATGCGCCAGTTCTGTTTATTGACGAAACCGTCCAGGTAAAAATAAGCTTCGTCAGTAAACCAAATGCTGCCCACATGCATATCGCCGTCATCAATCCTGTGCACTATATCGTTAGTGAATGTCTCTCGTGCAGCTACGGTAGCGGCGCTGAGGGGTTGCCGCGTTTGAATTTTGTACGGATAGAGGTGTAAACTCTGGCGCATGAGACGATACGTGGACGTTGGCGTCATTTGGACCGCAGCTGCAACACGGCGAACAGAAACCCGAAGCCGCTGTTGCATCACCTGCTACACTAGCTGCGCGTTGCCCTCTGTGGTTGCCGTACGCGGTCGCCCTACCTTTCCAGCATGTTCATCCGTCACGTTCCCAGTCCGTTGAAATTTTTCAAACAGATCCTTTATTGTATCGCTTTTCGGTCCTTTGGTTACATTAAACTTCCGTTGAAAACTTCGTCTTGTTGCAACAACACTGTGTTCTAGGCGGTGGAATTCCAACACCAGAAAAATCCTCTGTTCTAAGGAATAAACCATGTTGTCTACAGCACACTTGCACGTTGTGAACAGCACACACTTACAGCAGAAAGACGACGTACAGAATGGCGCACCCACAGACTGCGTTGTCTTCTATATCTTTCACATCACTTGCAGCGCCATCTGTTGTTGAAAATTGTAACCACTGTAATTTCGAAAGTTTGTCCGCCTGAAAATGTACTGTTGTCCCAAGCATATTGCAACAAACGGTGTATTTCTATCGCTGCTCGTTTAGTTTTTATTGCCGTTTCAAATATACCAGTCATTTTTGAAACACCCTGTATAAGTACAATATAACTTCTGCACAATTTCAGTGCAGTAATGTGTTCATTGTAAATAAGTATTATAGTAGTTGTATTACATGTTTATTACCTTATAAATAAATAAAAAACTTTTTTTATTTTAAATTCAGTGCATTAGTATTTGTAAAATGAGTCTTTCATGTAGTGTTCATTAAAAAATGACGACCATTCCACTTGGGACCCGTGGAATGGTACATAAGCTTATTTGTTTTTGTTGTAAATATTTGTCATGTGTTGTTCTTTTTCTGACATGTTCCACATCCTGGAGGACCTCCCCACTACGGATCAATTGGAATGAAAGTAAATCTAATCTAATCTAATTCCCGAAGTTACTCCTAACTCTGATGATGACACTCCAGTCATGATAGTACGCAGCTCGTGGTCTTGCGGTAGCGTTCTCGCTTCCCGTTCCCGGGTTCGATTCCCGGCGGGGTCGGGGATTTTCTCTGCCTCGTGATGACTGGGTGTTGTGTGATGTCCTTTAGGGGACTGATCACCATAGATATTAAGTCCCATAGTGCTCAGAGCCATTTGAACCAGTCATGATAATGTGCAACGTCCTCCTTAAAGAAATCCTCAGCCCAGTCGCGAATTTCGTCTTACACCGCTTTTCTTTTCCTTGTAATCGTTGGTGTCGTATCCAGTCGAATGGCTTTCGCATGTCAAGAAATCCTTCATCGATCCGACTGCCCTGTCCCACGATACGGAAGAGTTGAGACGCATCACCTTCACGCACAGTCTTTAGTAGCATGTATCTGCGTTATTTCGCGGAAACACCACAAAGATAAGAGAGGTTAGGGCTCGTACAGAGGCATATAGGCAGTCATTTTTCCCTCGTTCTTTTTTGGGAGTGGAACAGGGAGAGAAGATGCTAGTTGTGGTACGAGGTACCGTATGGTGGATTGCGGAGTATGTAGATGTAGATGTACCTTCTGACAATCTGTGGCCCTCTTGCACCCTCCCACCTCTCCCCCACCCCCAGGTGCTTCCCCCTCCCCATATAACTGCGGCACCGTCCCCTCTGACGTTCAGTTTGTTTCGTACGCCGACACACGCAACACGGCTGCCGGTTCGTAAGTTTTCATACCGCCCTCTCGATACACCTATTACTTCTGATACCCTTTCGCTTTCTTGCGCAAACGTGGTTCGACACATCTGTGCCATCACCACTGGGTACTTTTATTCAGTTCTGTAAAATTTGAGTGTGTTTTAAGTACAATATTTATTTTAACGATAGTACGCCAGTTGTGCTTGTTACCTTTTCTCTTAGCGGAACCTTCTTTTCTGATAGAACGTCAGGACATTCTCTTTGACCAATGCTTGCATTATTGTGTATACTCTCATCTGCGAGGAAGTGATGTCATCATGATTCTGATGGGTGAGTTAACGGATCACTTTATCTGCAGTCTTAATTTTGTCACGCGAAAATATTTTGCGATTGTTTTCGTGCTATTTGTCCTCATCTGCATGTGCTCATCCATAGTGGAAATATACATATAAATAAGATACACGTGTTTGGAGAACACAACCTTTGTATTGCTATTGTTTATGTTTTTTTTTTTTTATTGTCTCTGGTACCGAACTGCATATATCGAGGGAAGGGACGAGGGACTATCGCGCCACCGGCTTAGTCGGCTGTTTCAACGTTTCAACTTTCCCGTGAGAGTATTTAAAGAAAAAAGACTTTTGTAGCGTTTATGCATAAAGTTATTACGTTATCAATTCAACCTCAACTTAAGACCTCCGAAGCCGGCCAAAGTGGCCGAGCGGTTAAAGGCGCTGCAGTCTGGAACCGCAAGACCGCTACGGTCGCAGGTTCGAATCCTGCCTCGGGCATGGATGTTTGTGATGTCCTTAGGTTAGTTAGGTTTAACTAGTTCTAAGTTCTAGGGGACTGATGACCACAGCAGTTAAGTCCCATAGTGCTCAGAGCCATTTTTTTTTTAAGCCCTCCAAGCACGGAAGTTTCGTAGTAAGAAGGCCACACAGACAAAATGATTGAATTGTTAGTTTCAGGCTGTTAAAATTGCGAGGTAATATTTACACCAACTTTAAATTTACGCAAATGATATATGCATTCAGAGACTTTTTAAAGTCCCGGGCATCTGTAATGTATACCAGGTGTACCGGTATGAAATGAGCGTTAAGATACAAATGTATCGATAGGGAACATTTGTTGTGAACGAGCCCTAATTTTTTTTTTTTGTTTCGTTGGTATGACATCTGTCAGAGATATTTAGTACACATCAAGTCATGGAACAAACAACATCATATGTTTTCATCTTGTACCAGAAAGTGATGATTTGCGGAAAGCATTAATTTTTTGTTTTCGTTTGAAAAAAAGTGCTGCAGAGTCGCATCGATTGCTTGTCGAGGCAAATGGTGATCATGCCCTGTCAGAAGCAACGTGCAAAAGATGGTTTCAACGGTTCAGAAATAATGATTTTGATGTAAGAAATGAAGAACGTGGAAGACCACCAAAAAGGTTCGAAGACGCCGAATTGCAAGCAATATTGGATGAAGATGATACTTTAAGTCAGAAGCAAATGGCTCCAATGTTAAATGTTGCGCAACAAACAATTTCTGACCGTTTGAAAGCTATGGGAAAGATCCAATAGTGTGGAAAATGGGTGCCACATGGACTGAATGAAAGACAGATGGAAAACCGAAGAACTATTTGTCAAATTTTGCTTCAAAGACATGAAAGAAAATCAATTTTGCATCGAATTGTTACTGGCGATGAAAAATGGATTTATTTTAAGAATCATAAAGGGGAAAAATCATGGGTTAATCCGGGACAACCATCAACATCGACTGCAAAACCACATCGATTCGGCAAGAAGACAATGCTCTGTGTTTGCTGAGATCAGAAAGGTGTGGTGTATCACGAGCTTCTAAAACCCGGTAAAACTGTGAATACTAATCGCTACAGACAACATACGATCAATTTGAACTATGCATTGCTCGAAAAAAAAAGACCAGAATGGGCCAGAAGAATGGGAAAGTAATTTTTTTACACGACAATGGATCTGCACACAAAGCAAAACTGGTTCAGGATACAATCAAAACACTTGGCTGGGAGCTGCTACCCCACCCGCCGTATTCACCAGACTTGGCCCCTTCCGACTACCATTTGTTTTCATCAATGGGACACGCATTGGCTGAGGAACACTTCGATTCCTACGAAGAAATCGAAAATTGGGTGTCTGATTGGTTTGCTTCGAAAGACGAACATTTCTATTGGCGTGGTGTCCACAAATTGCCAGAAAGGTGGTCAAAATGTATAGAAAGCAATGGTCAGTACTTTGAATAAAATGTCTTTACTTTTCAGTCTGTATATTGAGCAAGCAATGTAGGAAACAAAAGAAAAATTCGGAGTAGGTATTAAAATCCATGGAGAACAAATAAAAACTTTGAGGTTCGCCGATGACATTGTAATTCTGTCAGAGACAGCAAAGGACTTGGAAGAGCAGTTGAACAGAATGGACAGTGTCTTGAAAGGAGGATATAAGATGAACATCAACAAAAGCAAAACGAGGATAATGGAATGTAGTTGAATTAAGTCGGGTGATGTTGAGGGAATTGTATTAGGAAATGAGACACTTGAAGTAGTAAATGAGTTTTGCTATTTGGGGAACAAAATAACTGATGATGGTCGAAGTAGAGAGGATATAAAATGTAGACTGGCAATGGTAAGGAAAGCGTTTCTGAAGAAGAGAAATTTGTTAACATCGAGTATAGATTTAAGTGTCAGGAAGTCGTTCCCAAAAGTATTTGTATGGAGTGTAGCCATGTATGGAAGTGAAATGTGAACGATAAATAGTTTGGACAAGAAGAGAATAGAAGCTTTCAAAATGTGGTGCTTCAGAAGAATGCTGAAGATTAGATGGATAGATCATATAACTAATGAGGAGGTAATGAATAGGATTGGGGAGAAGTTTGTGGCACAACTTGACTAGAAGAAGGGATCGGTTGGTAGGACATGTTCTGAGACATCAAGGGATCACCAATTTAGTATTGGAGGGCAGCGTGGAGGGTAAAAATCGTACAGGGAGACTAAGAGATGAATACACTAAGCAGATTCAGAAGGATGTAGGTTGCCGTAGGTACTGGGAGATGAAGAAGCTTGCACGGGATAGAGTAGCATGGAGAGCTGCATCAAACCAGTCTCAGGACTGAAGACCACAACAACAACAACTTTTCAGTTCAAAATTAGTGTTTTACTTTCACAAAAAAACGCTCATTTCAGACCGGTACACCTGGTATATGGAGACTGAAGCAGCGAATAAAAATTTGTGCAAAGACTGGGTCTCGAACCTGGGTCTGCTGCTCACAAAGGCAGATGCGGTAATCACTACGCCACCGTTGCACAGTGGCTTTCCACGCAGTTGTGCAAAGCCATTGTGTCAGGGTGGCGTAGTGATTACCGCATCTGCCTATTCAGTAGGAGACCTCTTTTGGAATTCTGGCCTTGGTACAAATTTTCATTCATCGCTTCAGTCTGCATAAATTCGTTAATTTTGCAATTTGTAAGTGTGTGACTGAGGTGGTCACATAATGACAACCCAGAAAAGGAACACCAGCAACGGTTTAATATCGGAAATAATCGATGTAGTAGTGAATTTTTGTGGAGTTGTAAGAGGGAGTGGTCTGAACATCATCCTAAAAATCCTGACAGGTGGAAGGGGGCGAGCATATTTGGAAGCCGCTTATGTAAGTTCCCTTTGAATAACTCGAAAACTGCGGCCTCTAGCAAAAACGTATCCCAGTACAACGTTAAATTATATTAAACGTCTTACAAAAAAAAAGGCCCTATTCATTTTTTCTGTAGGACCAAAACTTTGCACGTAGAGGGTGAGAGAATATCGCAAATCTCGTGCACCGCGCATGCGCTGTAGTTTAGGGGTTTTTTATAGGCCAGTATGTCGTAGTTTCCCGACTTTATGGACTATAAATGTCCTGTATGAAATTGTTCGGTTCAACTTCATCCCTGCCCCGTCGGAGGTTTGAGTGCTCCCTCGGGCATAGGTGTGTGTGTTGTCCTTCGGTAAGTTAGACTACGTAATGAGTAAGCTTAGGGACCGATGACCTGAGCAGTTCGGTCCCATAAGACCTTACCACAAATTTCCAAATTTTTTCAGCTTCGTCTGCTACAGGATGTCTCAGGAGGGATGATCAGTATTGAAGGATATCACAAGAAGATCATTCGAAGGAAAAATCTTCATCTGGATACATGTCCTATTCCGAATGGTTTCCGAGCTAGAACACATTTACTGAACATTTGTTTCTGGTCTAGTGGTGCACACATGTGCCTCTTACCCACCCAACCTCTTCGACGTTTTATTCTAGCTCAACCTACCTCATTGCTTTCAACCGGTTTTTTTCGGGATGGAAATGAAATGAGTAGTTTGGCGCCTTGGTGCAGGGTTGGGTTGATTTCGGGGGAAAAGACCAAATTGCGAGGTCATCAGTCTCAACATATTAGGGAAGGATGGGGAAGGAAGTCGGCCGTGCCCTTTCAAAGGAACCATCCCGGCATTTGCCTGAAGCGATTTAGGGAAATCACGGAAAACCTAAATCAGGATGGCCGGACGCGGGATTGAACCGTCGTCCTCCCGAATGCGAGTCCAGTGTGCTAACCACTGCGCCACCTCGCTCGGTCCCTTGGTGCAGGTCTTATTACATTCGACGCCACATTGGGCGACCTGCGAGCCGGATTTTTCTCAAGATGTCTTTCTGCCATAGGAATAGGTTTGGACTCACAATTGAACCTTGTGGGAACCCTTTTGTGATTTCTCTCCTGTCACTAAAATTTTCTGTCTTTTAGACATTGTTTGAATTACTCAGCACAACTTTTTGTCTCCTGTTTGTTGAGTATGATTTAAACCAGTTGTGTGTAAGGCCACGAATTCCACAAATAAATGTACTCTATCTTGGAATAGAGCATATATCTGAAGTTCGTCCTGGGACAGCCTGTATGCACTGCCCCACAAAAAGATTGAATCGACCAGAAGAAATGTGCACATGTGAGTGTAATTATACACATGCGTACACCTCTGTCCCCCCTTCTGTGGGCTTCGCTTCTTTGATCAGTAGTGTGTATGTAGGAGCTACCTGCACTTTTTCCCAGTCACCTGGAACTTTGTGCTGGGCTAGAGATTTGCAATGAATTCAAACTAAGCAAGGGAACTGTGGCGAAAAGTCCTTTTTGTAAAACCGATTGGGATTCCATCTGGATGCAGCGACTTTTGGCTACTTTTCAACGCCAGGAACAACGGAAAAAGCAAGCGAAATTCAGAAGAACGCGAAATCCCAAAGATTGGCTAAAATTTACAGACGCGCGAAATTTGGCACGGACTTCAATGCGAGATGCCTTTAATAGGTTCCACAACGAAACGTTGTCTCGAAATTTGGTAGAAAACCCGAAGAAATTCTGGTCGTATGTAAAGTACACAAGCGGCAAGACGCAGTCAATACCTTCGCTGCGCAGTGCCGATGGTACTGTTACCATCGACTGTGCCGCTGAAGCGGAGTTACTGAACGCATTTTTTCCGAAATTCCTTCACCAGGGAAGACGAATGGAATATTCCTGAATTTGAAACACGAACAGCTGCTAGCATGAGTTTCTTAGAAGTAGATACCTTAGGGGTTGCGAAGCAACTCAAAACGCTTGATACGGGCAAGTATTCAGGTCCAGATTGTATACCGATTAGGTTCCTTTCAGATTACGCTGATACAATAGCTCCCTACTTAGCAATCATATACAACCGCTCGCTCACCGATAGATCTGTACCTACAGATTGGAAAATTGCGCAGGTCGCACCAGTGTTTAAGAAGGTTAGTAGGAGTAATCCATCGAACTACAGACCTATATCATTGACTTCGGTTTGAAGTAGGGTTTTGGAGCATATACTGTATTAAAACATTATGAATCACCTCGAAGGGAACGATCTATTGATACGTAATCAGCATGGTTTCAGAAAACATCGTTCTTGTGCAACGTACCTAGCTCTTTATTCGCACGAAGTAATGGCCGCTATCGACAGGGGGTCTCAAGTTGATTCCGTATTTCTAGATTTCCGGAAAGCTTTTGATACCGTTCCTCACAAGCGACTTCTAATCAAATGGTTCAAATGGCTCTGAGCACTATGGGACCCAACTGCTGAGGTCATTAGTCCCCTAGAACTTAGAACTAGTTAAACCTAACTAACCTAAGGACATCACAAACATCCATGCCCGAGGCAGGATTCGAACCTGCGACCGTAGCCGTCTTGCGGTTCCAGACTGCAGCGCCTTTAACCGGACGGCCACTTCGGCCGGCTCGACTTCTAATCAAGCTGCGGGCCTACGGGGTATCGTCTCAGTTGTGCGACTGGATTCGTGATTTCCTGTGAGGAAGGTCGCAAATCGTCGAGTAAAACTGAAGTGATATCGGGTGTTCCCCAGGGAAGCGTCCTGGGACCTCTGCTGTTCCTGATCTATATGACCTGGGTGACAATCTGAGCTGTTCCCTTAGGTTGTTCGCAGATGATGCTGTAATTTACCGTCTAGTAAGGTCAGTATCAGTTGCAAAGCGATTTAGAAAAGACTGCTGTATGGTGTGGCAGGTGGCAGTTGACGCTAAATAACGAGAAGTGAGATGTGATCCACACGAGTTCCAAAAGAAATCCGTTGGAATTCGATTACTCGATAAATAGTACAATTCTCAAGTCTGTCAATTGAACTAAGTACCTGGATGTTAAAATTACGAACAACTTCAGTTGGAAAAACCACATAGATAATATTGTGGGGAAGGCGAGCCAAAGGTTACGTTTCATTGGCAGGACACTTAGAAGATGCAACAAGTCCACTAAAGAGACAGCTTACACTACACTCGTTCGTCCTCTGTTAGAATATTGCTGGGCGGTGTGGGATCCTTACCAGGTGGGATTGACGGGGGACATCGAAAGGGTGCAAAAAAGGGCAGCTCGTTTTGTATTATCACGTAATAGGGGAGAGAGTGTGGTAGATATGATACGGTATTTGGAATGGAAGTCATTAAAGCAAAGACTTTTTCGTCGCGGCGAGATCTATTTACGAAATTTCAGTCGCCAACTTTCTCTTCCGAATGCGAAAATATTTTGTTGAGCCCAACCTACATAGGTAGGAATGATCGTCAAAATAAAATAAGAGAAATCAGAGCTCTAACTGAAAGGTTTAGGTGTTCGTTTTCCCCGCGCGCTGTTCGGCAGTGGAATGGTAGAGACATAGTATGATTGTAGTTCGATGAACCCTCTGCCAAGCACTTAAATGTGAACTGCAGAGTAGTCATGTAGGTGTAGATGTAGATGTATGTCTAAGTGGTCCCTATGGCATGTGGGAGTCTGTGTAGCTGTGAGATGATGGTACGGCTGTACGATCCTCCTGCGTGAACGATTTGGGCGGAAAGCAACAGGTGCCGCAACGACCGAGCGGTGCTAACCTCGTCGGCTGGCACGGGTCGTGACGGGAAGCCATTACGCTGCGTCACATACCGGGCGCTATGGCGGGGCGTTATTACGGCGACGCGTCGACCGTGGCGTGCGCTACGTGCCGCGGCGGTTGGCACGCCTGACTAAAGCGGGCAGGCAGCGCTGCGTGCGGGGAAGTCCCGCCCTGCCTCCGCCACCAGTCTGGCCACGCACGTGGGGCGTCACACGTGTGACTGACGTGTGACAGCGAGCGGGCGCCCACCACCCGCGTGTGTGGCATGCGTGGAATACATCAGCACACCTGTCCTCTCCTCAGGCACACACATACACCTGCCGACAACGAGCTAACTGCGTAATTATCTGATTTATTGGTACTACATACTATACATGTGTCCGGAAACGCTTACTTTCCATGTTAGAGCTCATTTTATTACTTCTCTTCAAATCACATTAATCATAGAATGGAAACACACAGCAACAGAACGTACCAGCGTGACTTGAAACACTTTGTTACAGGAAATGATCAAAATGTCCTCCGTTAGCGAGGATACGTGCATCCACCCTCCGTCGCATGGAATCCCTGATGCCCTGATGCAGCCCTGGAGAATGGCGTTTTGTATCACAGCCGTCCATAATACGAGCACGAAGAGTCTCTACATTTCGTACCGGGGTTGCGTAGACAAGAGCTTTCAAATGCCCCCATAAATGAAAGTCAAGAGGGTTGAGGTCAGGAGAGCGTGGAGGCCACGGAATTGGTCCGCCTCTACCAATCCATCGGTCACCGAATCTGTTGTTGAGAAGCGTACGAACACTTCGACTGAAATGTGCAGGAGCTCCATCGTCCATGAACCACATGTTGTACTTGTAAAGGAACATGTTCTAGCAGCACAAGTAGAGTATCCCGTATGAAATCGTGATAACGTGCTCCATTGAGCGTAGGTGGAAGAACATGGGGCCCAGTCGAGACATCACCAACAATGCCTGCCCAAACGTTCAAAGAAAATCTGTGTCGATGTCGTGATTGCACAAGTGCGTGCGAATTCTCGTCAGCCCACACATATTGATTGTGAAAATTTACAATTTGATCACGTCGGAATGAAGCCTCATCCGTAAAGAGAACATTTGCACTGAAATGAGGATTGACACATTGTCGGATGAACCATTTGCAGAAGTGTGCCCGTGGAGGCCAATCAGCTGCTGATAGTGCCTGCACACGCTGTACACGGTACGGAAACAACTGGTTCTCCCGTAGCACTCTCCATACAGTGACGTGGTCAACGTTACCTTGTACAGCAGCAACTTCTCTGACGCTGACATTAGGGTTATCGTCAACTGAACGAACAATTGCCTCGTCCATTGCAGGTGTCCTCGTCGTTCTAGGTCTTCCCCAGTCGCGAGTCATAGGCTGGAATGTTCCGTGCTCCTTAAGACGCCGATCAGTTGCTTCGAACGTCTTCCTGTCGGGACACCTTCGTTCTGGAAATCTGTCTCGATACAAACGTACCGCGCCACGGCTATTGCCTCGTGCTAATCCGTACATCAAATGGGCATCTGCCAACTCCGCATTTGTAAACATTACACTGACTGCAAAACCACGTTCGTGATGAACACTAACCTGTTGATGCTACGTACTGATGTGCTTGATGCTAGTACTGTAGAGCAATGAGTCGCATGTCAACACAAGCACCGAAGTCAACATTACCTTCCTTCAATTGGGCCAACTGGCGGTGAATCGAGGAAGTACAGTACATACTGACGAAACTAAAATGAGCTCTAACATGGAAATTAAGCGTTTCCGGCCACATGTCCACATAACATATTTTCTTTATTTGTGTGTGAGGAATGGAATGTTTCCTGAAAGTTTGGCTGTACCTTTTTGTAACACCCTGTAGAAAGCACTGTCTTACCATGGTGAAAATGTGCACGTTGCAGAACTGCCAAAGTACGAGGGTCACTCCAAAAGAAACGCTCACTATTTTTTTCAAAAATCCATCTTTTATTCTACATCTTTGAAAGTTTTACAGTATGTAGATACATCCTTTAGGAACAGTATTTTCATTTCTCCACATAATTTCCATCCCTCTCAACTGCCTTACGCCATATTGGAACCAGCGCCTGTATACCCGCACGGTAAAATTCTGGATCAAACCTGGTGGAGCCACTGTTTGGCAGCGTGCACAAGGGCGTCATCATCTTCAAACCTTGTTCCACGAAGAGAGTCTTTCAGTTTCCCAAAGAGGTGATAGTCACATGGAGTCAGGTCAGGAGCCGGCCGGAGTGGTCGAGCGGTTCTAGGCGCTACAGTCTGGAACCGCGGGACCGCTACGGTCGCAGGTTCGAATCCTACCTCAGGCATGGATGTGTGTGATCTCCTTAAGTTACTTAGGTTTAAGTAGTTCTAAGTTCTAGGGGACTGATGATCTCAGATGTTAAGTGCCATAGCGCTCAGAACCATTTGAATCATTTTCGGGTCAGGACTGTAAGGCGGGTGTTTCATTGTTGTCCATCCGAGTTTTGTGATTGCTTCCACGGTTTTTTGACTGACATGTGGGCGTGCATCGTCATGCAACAGCAAAACATCCTGCTTTTGCCGATGTGCTAGAACACGACTCAGTCGAGCTTGGAGTTTCTTCAGTGTCGACACATGTGCATCAGAATTTATGGTGGTTCCACTTGGCACGATGTCCACAAGCAAGAGTCCTTCGGAATCGAAAAACACTGTAGCCGTAACTTTTCCAGCAGAAGGTGTGGTTTTGAATTTTTTTTTTTCTTGGGTGAATTTGCATGATGTCACACTTATTGATTGCGTCTTCGTCTCTGGTGAAAAATGATGGAGCCACGTTTCATCACCTGTCACAATTATTCCAAGAAATTGATCTCCACCATTCTCGTACTGTTCCAAAAGTTCGGTGCATACACTTTTTCTTGTTTCTTTGTGAGCCACTGTCAACATCCTGGGAACCCACCTGGCACAAACCTTTTTTAACGCCAGCACTTTCAGTATTCTGCAAACACTTCCTTCCCCTATCCCAACGGAGCGCGACAATTCGTTCACTGTGATGCGTCTGCCAGCAGTCACCAACTCGTTAACTCTCTGCACATTGTCTGGAGTGTGTGCAGTACGAGGCCTGCCGCTGCGAGGACAATCCTCAATATTGCCCTGCCCGCTTTCATCACGTAACCTGCTTGCCCACCGACTAACTTTACTGCGGTCGACAGCAGCATCTCCGTACACCTCTTTGAACCTCTCGTGGATGTTTCCCACTGTCTCGTTTTCACAGCACAGGAATTCTATGACAGCACGTTGCTTCTGACGAACAAGTGTAGCAGCCATCTTGAAGACATGCTGTGACGGCGCCACTCACGGGAACAGATTGAACTAAGTTTGAAAACAAGCGGGAAGGATGTATCTACACAACTGTAAAACTTTCACACATGCAAAATGAAAACTGTATTTTTACAAAAATAGTGTGCGTTTCTTTTGGAGTGACCCTCGTACTGCTCTTGCACTGGGGACGAGAAAACCCTCCGGGAGAAAACCGACACCGGTATTTTACTTCTGAATAACTGGTTTTTTTCGGTGTTTGTTTGGTCTCACCTACAAGAGGCTCCTTTCGGTTTTTACCAGCAGCCGAGTAAAAAACAGACATACCACTTTGCAATGGCAGCAGTGCTAAAATGTTTGGTTTTTAAAACTTAATTTTTTTAGAAATTCGATTTCTGTCAAATTTTTTGATGACATTTCCATTGCTTTGAAATATTGGGTTAGTACAAAAAGTGAGAAAAGCGACTGGTGCTATTTTAATAACAACAGCAACAGAAACGAGCAATGAACATACCAAATAAGAATAGGTTCAGTATTCTTGACACAATACTGTACCTATTTCTGTGTGGGGCGGCTTATCAGATGATACAGCATGTACGTACAGTTTGCCGGACTTTCCCTCACATGGTAGACACAGTAGTCTCTCAATGTCATTCTCAGACATCGATTGTGTTGCGGAATGGTAGTGTGTCGGCAGTCTGGGAGTGAGCATTGACACAGACGAGGAACGAGAGAAGTTCTGACGGCTAGTGTCATGAATTAAAAATCATCTGTACAAAACAGTTTCTAATTAATAGAAAACTGTCTTTCTACTAAAGGAGGAATTGATACTTAACTTCCTGAGCCTCTTATACAGGGTGGTCCATTGATCGTGACCGGGCCAAATATGTCACGAAATAAGCGTCAAACGAAAAAACTAGAAAGAACGATACTCGTCTAGCTTGAAGGGGGGAAACCAGATGGCGCTATGGTTGGCCCACTAGATGGCGCTGCCATAGGTCAAACGGATATCAACCTTTTTTTTTTTTTTTAAATGGGAACCCCCATTTTTTACTACACATTCCTGTAGTACGTAAAGAAATATGAATGTTTTAGTTGGACCACTGTTTTCGCTTTGTGATAGATGGCGCTCAAATAGTCACAAACACATAGCTCACGATTGTGGACGAACAGTTGGTAACAGGTAGGTATTTTAAATTAAAATACAGAACGTAGGTGCGTTTGAACATTTTATTTCGGTTGTTCCAATGTCATACATGTACCTTTGTGAACTTATCATTTCTGAGAACGCATGCTGTAACAGCGTGATAACCTGTGAATACCACATTAATGCAATAAATGGTCAAAATGATGTCCGTCAACCTCAATGCATTTGGCAATACGTGTAGCGACATTCCTCTCAACAGCGAGTAGTTCGCCTTCCGTAATGTTCGCACATGCATTGACAGTGCGCTGACGCATGTTGTCAGGCGTTGTCGGTGGATCACGATAGCAAATATCTTCAAACTTTCCCCCACAGAAAGAAATCCGGGGACGTCAGATCCGGTGAGCGTGCGGGCCACGGTATGGTGCTTCGACGACCAATCCACCTGTCACGAAATATGCTATTCAATACCGCTTCAACCGCACGCGAGCTATGTGCCGGACATCCATCATGTTGGAAGTACACCGCCATTCTGTCATGCAGTGAAACATCTTGTAGTAACATAGGTAGAACATTACATAGGAAATCAGCATACACTACACCATTTAGATTGCCATCGATAAAATGGGGGCCAATTATCCTTCCTCCCATAATGCCGCACCATACATTAACCAGCCAAGGTCGCTGATGTTCCACTTGTCGCAGCCATCGTGGATTTTCCGTTGCCCAATAGTGCATATTATGCCGGTTTACGTTACCGCTGTTGGTGATTGACGCTTCGTCGCTAAATAGAACGCGTGCAAAAAATCTGTCATCGCCCCGTAATTTCTCTTGTCCCCAGTTGCAGAACTGTACACGACATTCAAAGTCGTCGCCACGCAATTCCTGGTGCAGAGAAATATGGTACGGGTGCAATCGATGTTGATGTAGCACTCTCAACACCGACGTTTTTGAGATTCCTGATTCTTGCGCGATTTGTTTGCTAATGATGTGCAGATTAGCCGCGACAGCAGCTAAAAACACCTACTTGGGCATCATCATTTGTTGCAGGTCGTGGTTGGCGTATCACATGTGGCTGAACACTTCCTGTTTACTTAAATAACTTACAGACATCCGGCGAACGGTCCGGACACTTGGATGATGTCGTCGAGGATACCGAGCAGCATACATAGCACACGCCCGTTGGGCATTTTGATCACAATAGCCATACATCAACACGATATCGACCTTTTCCGCAATTGGTAAACGGTCCATTTTAACACGGATAATGTATCAGGAAGCAAATACCGTCCGCACTGGCGGAATGTTACGTGATGCCACGTACTTATACGTTTGTGACTATTACAGCGCCGTCTATCACAAAGCGAAAGAAGTGGCCCAACTAAAACATTCATATTTCTTTACGTACTACACGAATATGTAATTACAAATGGGGGTTGCTAGTTAAAAAAACGCAGTTGATATCCGTTTGACCTATGGCAGCGCCATCTAGCGGGCCAACCATAGCGCCATCTGGTTTCCCCCTTCAAGCTAGACGAGTTTCGTTCTTTGTAGTTTTTTCGTTTGACTATTATTTCGTGAGATATTTGGCCCGGTCACTATCAACGGACCACCCTGTATATTTGTGGATTTCTTCACATGTTGCGGAAGTGATTCTGGATGAGTGGAGGTACAGTCCTGTGTTCGTAATCATGTTTCAGGTTCAGAGAAGTGGCGTGCCAGTTGCCGACAATTCCCTTGATTAGTTATTGCGAATTTTCCATCTTGTTTTGTGAAGCGTAAGTTTTCAGGTGTTTACCAGCGGACATTGCTTGCGAAAGTCCACGTAGAATTCTCCCATGTTGTGCTTGCAGAAGTTTCCTTCTGCAGCATCCAGTTGCCCCTTGACGTACAGGGTGTTTCAAAAAGAATGATCCGATTAAAAATAATAGTTTAATCCATGAGATATGTGCGTGAACAACATACTGTTGGAAAGAGTAAACTCTCGAGTTTTACATGGTTCCCGCTAGGTAGCAGCAGTGTGCGCCCACTTCACTTCCAGTAAAAATTTTGTTGGGACAACTTGTAATGTCTCTTGCAGCGGTCTCTCCGCGATGTTTTCGATATTTTCAGAAATTTTATAAATTATATAACTCAGTACATATCTCGAAATATCTCTTCTTATCTTACCGATTCCTAAACTTCAATATACGATGATTATCAATGCAAAGTAGTTTCAAGTCCTATTATTCCTTGGAGCGTGCATTTACTCCATGGAATAGCTCCTCTGCTGTCTACGTTTTCTCTTATGAAAAGAATGAAGGGGTGCTTGCCGATTAGCCGTGAAAGAACGAAGATGTATATGTATGTATTGTTGAGCTAGTCGCCATCTTGTTGAGATTCTGTATGAGAAGGAATTTAATACATGAGCTAAACTAAAGTAAGTGTGTTCGCGTGTTATTTAACTGATTGTTATTGACAGTGTCTGCTTACTACGTTGTGTTGCACGGGATCAGTGGGGAACGTCTGATTTACACTGGACGAACCTGCCGTTTTGTACGCTCAAGATGTCCAGTTTATTACTTGCAATAAATGGGCTAACACGGTCTTACCAGCAGATCTCCGGTCTTCCCCATGTGGTCACCGAAAGTTAATAATTATTACAAATGTTTTCAGGAGATCGACTGACAGCTTTCGTCGCACCGAGACTTCGAAATTGCTTGACTGCCTTACGGAATTTAAGTTGAGCTCAATTTAATCAGGATAGAACAGTAGTGAACTGTGTGAATGTGATAAGCCTGCTTTGTGAATGAAAATTGCCTTAACATACGCATGTTTTTACTATCCTGATCAGTGAAGCTAAATCAGGCCGGTGTGAGAGAGGTTTTAAATTTTTTGAATACGACAAAAAAATATTAAAAACTGATAGCGTTTTGTGTTCTACGTTCTGCGCAGTACGGGTCAGTAATAACTGTTTAGCGTTACTTTCGTACTACTAGCTACATTGTGGATCCTCCTACAGCACAGAGCATTAGTCGACGGCACGAACAATTCCGAGCAACAGGTTTTTCGTGTAAAGGCAAATCGCCGGGCCGTCCCTGAGTGTGTCACACGGACGTCTAACGCATCCGCCACAGTTCCACAACGAGTCCGCAGAAATCCGTTCGCCGTGCAGCTCGACAGCTCAACATCCCCCGATATCCGTCTGGCGTGTGTTGCGTCGACGTTTACAAACGAAACCGTGCAAAATTCAACTACTGCAAGTTCTTCATGAAGGTGACAAACAACAACGTGTGGAGTTCTGTAATTTCGTTCTTGGCAAGATGGAGAATGACACTCTTTTTTCCAAGCATAGGGTTTCGTGACGAGACAACATTCCATTGAAATGGAAAGGTTCAAATGGCTCTGAGCACTATGGGACTTAACTGCTGTGGTCATCAGTCCCCTTGAACTTAGAACTACTTAAACCTAACTAACCTAAGGACATCACACACATCCATGCCCGAGGCAGGATTCGAACCTGCGACCGTAGCGGCCGCGCGGTTCCAGACTGTAGCGCCTAGAAATGGAAAGGTGAGCCGTCATAACGTGAGAATATGGGGTTCGGAACAACCACATGAAGTTCTACGACATGAGAGGGACTCTCTAAAATTTAATGTGTTTTGTGCAGTTTCACGGGAAAAGGTGTACGGTCCATTTTTCTTTGTCGAGAACACTGTTACAGGAAGCACAGATCGCGATATGCTTGAGAACTTTATTTTCCCGCAGTTGGAGACTCAGCCGAACGACATTATCAGGATGGGGCACTGCCACACTGGCATCTGGAAGTGTGGGAAATTTTGAATCAGAGGATTCCTGAACGGTGGGTTGGCTGCACTGGACCGTATGATTCACCCTTACATTACTGGCCTCCAAGGTCACCGGACCAGACTATATGTGATTGTTTCTTGTGGGGGTTTATAGAAGACTCTGTTTATGTGCCTCCGCTACCAACAGCAATGAATGAACTGCGACATCGCATTACAGCGGCTGTGGAAGCTGTAACTCGAGACATGCTGGCTGCAGTGTGGGAACAGTCTGAATACCGCATTGGCGTCTGCCGTACATCTCAAGGGTGGCCTATTGAACATCTATGAAAAGGTACTTTCAGAAATATAGACGTGCGAAATCGGATGATTCCTTTTGATGCAACCTACACTTTCCGTTGGTTTGCCTAAAGGGCTTTCTCCCTAGTTTTCTTGACTGCTTAAAACGATACTGGTTTTCTGGGGACTGTTTTACTGTTGTATTCCTGGAAGCCTTGTCTGCGTATTTCAAGTGCGTTTTCACATTCAGAGTCCCACCCTGGATGTCTAGTGTCCTTTTTGCGTGGCATCAGTTGTTTTGCTTTTTGTGTGCTCCTTCTATGGAATTCTTCCCATGTACTTGCTTGTTATCTTGCTCTTTTGTGATGATATGATGGATTCTACGATCTTTTTCGTGTCAAATTTCTCGCTTTTCTGATGGGTTCGCCTGTTTATTTCACTACTATGCGAAGTGTCTCGCGAGGTATGAGTGTCTGCCACGGAACCTAGGATTTGACACAGAACTCGACGCCTGCTGCAGGCGTAATACTTGCCAGCGGTCAGCCTTAAGCCCATTGTACACGGGACGTGTGAGCTTGCAAGATTACCCATGATCCTTTATTGTATGATTATATGATAGCAGAACAAACACGGGTAGCAGTTACTTCTGTAAAATATCTGGTAGTATGTATACGGAACGATTAGAAGTGGAATGATCATATAAAATTAATTGTTGGTAAGGCGGGTGCTAGGTTGAGATTCATTGGGAGAGTCCTTAGAAAATTTAGTCCATCAACAAAGGAGGTGGCTTGCAAAGCATCTCGTTCGACCTATACTTGAGTATTGCTCATCGCCGGCCAGAGTGGCCGAGCGGTTCTAGGCGCTACAGTCTGGAACCGCGTGACAACTACGGTCGCAGGTTCGAATCCTGCCTCGGGCATCGATGTGTGTGACGTCCTTAGGTTACTTACGTTTAAGTAGTTCTAAGTTCTAAGGGACTGATGACCTCAGAAGTTAAGTCCCATAGTGCTCAGAGCCATATTGCCCATCACTGTGGGATCCGTACCAGGTCGGGTTGACAGAGAAGATAGAGAAGTTCCAAAGAAGAGCGGCGCGTTTCGTCACAGGGTTATTTGGTAACCGTGATAGCGTTACGGAGATGTTTAGCAAACTCAAGTGGCAGACTCTGCAAGAGAGGCGCACTGCATCGCGGTGTAGCTTGCTGTCCAGGTTTCGAGAGGGTCCGTTTCTGGACGAGGTATCGAATATATTGCTTGCCCCTACTTATACCTCCCGAGGAGATCACGAATGCAAAATTAGAGAGATTCGAGCGCGCACGGACGCTTTCCGGGAGTCGTTCTTCTGCGAACCATACGCGACTGGAACAGGAAAGGGAGGTAATGACAGTGGCACGTAAAGTGCCCTCCGCCACACACCGCTGGGTGGCTTGCGGAGTATAGATGTAGATGTAGATGTAGATGCACCATTTCCGACGGCGCCTACCGTGTGGACGGGGCCGCTTGCACGAGATTCGCGCGTACGACGGCTAGAATGCGGAATAGGATGGGTGCTGTTCTGACGCGTATGTAGGTGCTTCGCGCATGCGCAGACGACCATCTGGGGAGGACAGCTGACAAACTGCGTGAAGTTCTATGTGAACTGCGTACCTCTCTCCTGCCCACTTAAATGTAGTGCAGCAGGTTGTTTGTCTCACAAAAATTAGCGCGTGAAATATCTGCAATTTTCAGTAAATATTATTTGAAGCTTTATTTCGGTTACACAGTTTATCAAAAGCTGTTGCTACTTTAAGCCATTCCTCTTCAGTTGTTGGACTCTCTAAAAAAAAGTAGAATTGAAAGTTTGCACATTCTTTTGATTCGGTAATATAGGAAACAAGTACATTCAAACGGTTATCCCTCAAAGAGTTACTGATATTGCATCATATATCTGTTATCGGTTTAGACAGACTCGAAACTGAAATACGATGCACGAAAGACAAGCTCTTGTAAGATTCACCATTCGCCAGAAATCGCAATGTATCTGTTAACCCGGAAAGGAGTAAGTATGACAATTTTCAGCTAATGCAGTTGAACAAACACACAAAATTAAAGTCTTGCTTTCTGCTTGGCGAAACTGCTTCTCTCATAACGGTGTATCTCAGGCGAATATTGAGCTCAATGAAGGATAACAGCTTGTCGAAACAAGTTTCTCGCGAGATTTTAAACTGTAGTGGATCCTCAAGCATCAGCTCCTTCAACAATAAGGAATAACAGTCGTTTTCCTAGTCCCTTCGCCGGCCGGTGTGGCCGAGCGGTTCTAGCCGCTACAGCGTGGAACCGGGCGACCGCTACGGTCGCAGGTTCGAATCCTGCCTCGGGCATGGATGTGTGTGATGTCCTTAGGTTAGTTAAGTTTAAATAGTTCTAAGTTCTAGGGGACTGATGACCTCAGATGCTAAGTCCCATAGTGCTCAGAGCCATTGGAACCTGGTCCCTTCTTTGAAGGCACGGTCGTACCGGTAGTTCTATATTTGGCGCGTCTTTCTTCCGATTTTTTTCTTTATGACGAAAGCCGCAGCTACGGCAACAAGACCAAGGCGATATCCTCTTCCATCCTTCTAAGCCTTCTCTTCAGAAAGTATTTAAACCGCTTTTATAACGAGGGCATTTACACATGTGAGTGTCTTATAGTTTCATACCAACCGCGCGAAAACAATTACATGCAACTACAAAGTAATCGTCTAAACTACAAATAAATGTGATGCTCTTAGAAAAAGATATAAAATACCCGAAAGCGAACTAAAGCCGTCGATTCACGTCAGTGGCTGATACAGAAAAACCGCACAGAGCGTGCGCTAAAGATATCTCGAGCTACCTTTACTTTGACCGAAATAAAAAATAATCAAGTCACATGCAAAGTTTAAGAATGTTTCAGTGCCACCTTGTGATACAAAAAAGTTACAACTGTGGTTCTCTTCCTTAAATGATGTATTCTATGCGCTTATACGTCCCGGCAAATTGGTTAATTACATCGTCAATAGGACAGTGAATGTTAGATTGAGTGTTCAACCAAGCTAAGCCATTAAGTCGATCCTTCTTCACTGTCGACCTATGCCATGTCTTTGCAAGCCGCAGCGTTGAAAACTTCTTTCTACTGTAGCAATAGAAGCAGGGTCCGCCCCCGGTAGCTGAGTGGTGCGGTCAGAGGGTTAGCAGCCCTCTGTAATTAAAAAAACTGAGCTAATCGATCAACAACGAACTTAAACGGATGTCTTACGACGTCCTCCCCGATCAGATGCAACGAACAAATGCGAACAAAATGAAATAAAAAAATAAAAAAAAGTGGTCTGTGTGACAGTGTGTCAATCCTAAGGGCCCGGGTTCGATTCCCGGCTGGGTCGGCGATTTTTTCCGCTCAGGGACCGGGTGTTGCGTTGTCCTAATCATCATCATTTCATCCCTATCGACGCGCAAGTCGCCGAAGTGGCATCAATTTCGACTTGCACCAGGCGAACGGTCTACCCGACGGGAGGCCCTAGTTCAAATGGTTCTGAGCACTATGGGACAACATCTGTGGTCATCAGTCCCCTAGAACGTAGAACTACTTAAACCTAACTAACCTAAGGACATCACACACATCCATGCCCGAGGCAGGATTCGAACCTGCGACCGTAGCAGTCCCGCGGTTCCGGACTGAGCGCATAGAACAGCTAGACCACCGCGGCCGGCGAGGCCCTAGTCACATGCCATTATTAATAGATGCAGGGAGACAGACAAATATTTTGTACAGCGTGTGCAAAGTAGGATAGTCAGATCTGGGACAAACAGACAACGCTTGCATAACAGAATCACGATCATTAGGGCGTTTATGCTCGTTTGCTTCTATTGAAGAAACTCCTCCATTAGTCTCTTTTTAATCACAAGACAGTAGAATATTCGCGACTTCCCTAGAACAAATGCCATACAGAATAACGTATCGAGGTCGCGACTTTTCTCGTAGGTATGCGTTAGCTATCTGTCTATATGTGATCAAAAGTATCCGGACACCTGGCTGAAAATCACTTACAAGTTCGTGGCACCCCCCATCGGTAATGCTGGAATTCGATATTGTGTTCGCCCACCCTTAGCCTTGATGACGGCTTCCAGTCACGCAGGTTACGTTCAATCAGATGCTGGAAGGTTTCTTGGGGAATAGCAGCCCATTATTCTCTGAGTGCTGCACTTAGGAGAGGTATCGATGTCAGTCGTTGAGGCCTGGCACGAAGTCGGCGTTCCAAAACGTCCCAAAACTGTTCTACAGGATTCAGGTGAGGGCTCTGTGCAGGCCAGTCCATTACAGGGGTGTTATTGTCGTGTAACCACTCCGCCACAGGCCGTGCATTATGAACAGGTGCTCGATCGTGTTGAAAGATGCAGTCACCAGAACAGTGAGAAGGAATAAGGTGCTTAAAACATCAATGTAGGCCTGTGCTGTGATAGTGCCAAGCAAAACAACAAGGGGTGCAAGCCCCCTCCGTGAAAAACACGACCACACCATAACATCACAGCCTCCAGATCTTAGTGTTGACACTACACGCGCTGGCATATGACGTTCACCGGGCATTCGCCATACCCACACCCTGCAATGGGATCGCCACACTGTGTACCGTGATTCATACTCCACTCAACGTTTTTACACTGCTGAATCGTCCAGTGTTTACGCTTCTTACAACAAGCGAGGCGTCGTTTGGCATTTACTGGAGTGATGTGTGGCTCATGAGCTGCCGCTCGACCATGAAATCCAAGTTTTCTCACATCCCACCTCACTGTCATAGTATTGGTTAAAAACAGTCTTGCTTGCATTTTTAGTTTTTTGTTTTTCAGCGACGCGTTTCGCCTTATTTGGGCATCTTCAGGTTATCTACATAGAAAACAGAGAAAAAATAGTTCTATTTAAGAATCACGATCGCGTTGTGCAGACTTGGATAACCTATAAACAGATCAAATATTGAAAGAGCGAATACCTTAAATTGGTATTTCTTAGAAGAATCCTTTAGACAGTGTAGCCAAAGGGCATCGTCGAATATATCAGGCCAACATCGCCTTCGTTAAACTCAGTAAAAACTAGAAATATAAAATAGTAAAATCATTACCTTTTCTAGATGGACGCAAGAGGCCCCAAGATGTGAATAACGTGTTCCCGTTCACAGGAGCGAGTCTGCACAACGCGATCGCGATTCTTAAATAGATGTATTTGTTCTCTGTTTATAACCTGAAGATGCCTAAATTCGGCGAAACGCGTCGTTGAAAAATAAGAAACTAAAATTGCAACCAAGATTGTTTATAACCAATACTGTTAAGCACTGGTTTGCTATATGCCACATATGGATTGGAAGAATTTCCACTGTGATAGTACTTGCAGTGGATCATGATGCAGTTTGGAATTCCTGTGTGATGATCTGGATTGATGTGTGCCTATTACACATTACGACCCTCTTCAACTGTCGCCAGTCTCTGTCAGTCAACACGCGAGGTCGGCCTGTACGCTTTTGTGCTGTACGTGTCCCTTCACGTTTCCACTTCACTATCACGTCGGAAACGGTGGACCTAGGGATGTTTAGAAGTGTGGAAATCTCGCGTACACACGTATGACACAAGTGACGCCCAATCATCTGACCAGATTCGAAGTCCGTGAGTTCCGCGGAGCGCCCCATTCTGCTGACTCACGATGTCTAATGGCTACTTAGGTCGCTGATATGGAGTACCTGTCAGTAGGTGGCAGCACAATGCACCTAATATGAAAAACGTATGTTTTTGGCGGTGTCCGGATACTTTTGATCACATAGTGTATGCCAGCCGGAGTGGCCGAGCGGTTCTAGGCGCTTCAGTCTGGAACCGCGCGACCGCTACGGTCGCGGGATCGAATCCTGCCTCGGGCATGGATGTGTGTGATGTCCTCAGGTGAGTCAGGTTTAAGTAGTTCTAAGTTTTAGAGGACTGATGAACTCAGCTGTCCCATAGTGCTCAGAGCCATTTGAACATAGTGTATGTGCCGGACAGAAACGTATAAAATACGATGACACGGACGCGTGTGCTACGTAGGAAAGTACAACTACTCGATTCAGTCGAGTCGAGCGACGAAAGAAACAAATGAACAGCGTGCGGGCTGACTGGAAAGGGGGGGGGGCAGGTAGCAAAGCGGGTGGACCCGAAAGGGGGGAGGGAGGGGGGCGTGACGCCCCCCCCCTCCCCCCCCCCCCCCATATGTATCCGCCACCGATTCACGTGCTGGAAGTTGTCAACAAACACGTAGAGGAGACGACGTGACAGAGAAGTGCCGTATAGCCGTTGGACGTTCTACCGCATGGAGCGGTGCAACAGACAGCGACGTTCTTGCGAGAGTCGCACGTCTAGCGTAAAGCGGGCTTTATAACGTCGCGGCTGGAAACACAGCGGCGCTTCGCCCGCTCGAGACGAGTCGCAGCGATAACAGAAAACAAAAGCGTTTTGTGAGCGAGCGAGCCGCCACTGAAAGCACTGCGCCTGCCGAAGGAGGCGCCGTGTTCTGAAATAGTGTGGCGGCGAAGGGGCGGCCGCGCGGCGGTGGTTGCCGGGGGAGAGGGTGGGAAAGGGGTGGGCGTGGGTGAGGAGCACAGCCGTGGGCTCAAGAGGGCTGCCACACAAAAGGGCAGCGAGCGGTTTGTGCGGTCTCTGGTCCCGCGCCACTGCAGAGGCGAAGGGCGAGTTAGCAGTCTGGGGTGCGCGGGGGCGGAAGGCGTCGTGGGTGGCTCAGTCGTTGTCAGGTTGTCAGAGAGGCAGAGGAAGGGAGGGGGAGAGAGAGACAGAGAGACAGGAGGTAAAACTCCCCCTCGCCTTGTAAATCCTTCAGCCAAGTTGTCGTCCAACAGTGCGCTACAGACGAGTAGCGGAGACCGGCTGCAGTTTTCAGCCGCTGTATTTCTGCCTCGCTCTGTGTTAATGCACAGTCAACAGCGCCAAGTGTGGCTCTTGCTGCAGTCTCGGCTGAAGTGTACAAAAAAGGCTTCAGAACCAAAATACACCATTAGTGTTGATCTCTCAAAATATGAAATGGCTCTGAGCACTATGCGACTTAACTTCTGAGGTCGTCAGTCCCCTAGAACTCAGAACTAATTAAACCTAACTAACCTAAGGACATCACACACATCCATGCCCGAGGCAGGATTCGAACCTGCGACCGTAGCGGTCGCTCGGCTCCAGACTGTAGCGCCTAGAACCGCACGGCCACTCCGGCCGGCTGTGTTGATCTCTCGTTTCGCGGTTTATGGGAACGTAACAAATGATACAGTAAAAGTTCTAGGATGAAATTTTCACTCTACAGCGGAGTGTGCGCTGATATGAAACTTCCTGGCAGATTAAAACTGTGTACCGCGCACTTGCCCGCGAAAGGCAAAGGTCTCGAGTTCGAGTCTCGGCCCGGAACACAGTTTTAATCTGCCAGGAAGTTTCACAGTAAAAATGAGTCGAGTTTGTTATGGCACGGTGCTACAGCAACCAGTTTCGAATTATTTCAGAATATAAACAGTCTTGGTTGCGAATTTATTTAATATCACTGACGCGTTTCACCCTTTTGTGACATCATCAGACTGTACAAAAGTAGCTTGGTATGAAACCCATCCGTCATAAAGCCGTATAAAATCAAACTGGACACAACACTAACTGGATATGTAATCCAAGCGACATGAGAACATATGCAATACAAAATGGATCTCGTGAAAAGGAAAGTAAAACCCCCAATATATCATGAAGAAGGTGCAGGAAGTGGCGGAAACGTTTCAGTGACTGTCCCGTGTTACCTTGAGCACACCAGTAGACTCCACCATAGCACTACAAAATAGGTTCAAAAAATGGTTCAAATGGCTCTGAGCACTATGGGACTCAACTGCTGAGGTCATTAGTCCCCTAGAAATTAGAGCTACTTAAACCTAACTAACCTACGGACATCACACACATCCATGCCCGAGGCAGGATTCGAACCTGCGACCGTAGCGGTCGCGCGGTTCCAGACTGTAGCGCCTACAGCCGCTCGGCCACCTCGGCCAGCCTTCTAGTGTGTTCAAGGTGCACCTTGCATTTTTTGACGAATAGATTAAATATCCAGTCACTGTTGCGTCCAGTTTCGATTTCATATGGCGTTATAATGAATGGGTGTCATATGCAGTTACTTTTACACACTGTGATGATGCCTCAAAAGGATGAAACGCGCCATTTGTATTAAATAACTTCGCAACCAAGCTGTTTTTACTCTAAAAAATGATGCAGTTATTTTGTAAGCTGTCTATAAAAGATTTATCTATGAATGAAAATACTGAATATTCTTTTTTCCAAAACTTCCTACTTGTGTAACGTAAGCTTTAGATATGGTATTCGACTGCTGAGCAAATACTAACTGTAATTTGATCTTCTGTTGCGCATATCAACAGTCTCGTGAAACAAAACTTTAAACTTAGTGAAATGCCGAGTTTGACGTGATGAAAGTCAGGCACCTCATTTACTACTCACGCACCGCGCTCACTCCTGTTTGTCCCAGTACAGTAAAAGCGAATTATTTGCAATGGCCGAAAATACATGAAAACCTTACAATTTTTGAAACGACCTTACTTCAAATTATTAAATTTTCGGGAACGAAGGAAAATATTCTGTGGATGGGTATATGAATAGGACGGGCTATCCAATCAGTGGCGGCTCTTAAAGTATGCATTCTGGGTGTTCATAAATTTATAATTTCACGTAAATATGACAGTGTGAAATTAATAAATGGCTTGGTTCAAATGGCTCTGAGCAGCATGGGACTTAACTTCTAAGGTCATCAGTCCCCTAGAACTTAGAACTACTTAAACCTAACTAACCTAAGGACACCACTCCCATCCATACCCGAGGCAGGATTCGAACCTGGGACCGTAGCGGTCGCGCGGTTCCAGACTGACGCGCCTAGGACCGCTCGGCCACCCCGGCTGGCCGAAATTAATAGCATTTGCTGTATATCACTTATGCTTATTTACATATTTACACAATTTCAGTCGCTGTCAAACTCTGGGACCAAAAATCGGACACAGACTGCAAACCACCGAGACAACAGAAAAAGTATCAAACATCGAAATCGACATCAGAAAGAGACGAATGAAGTTCTATGGACACCTATACAGATTACCTGGAAACAGACTAACTAAACGCCTATTGGAATATGTGATATCCCTTAAAGCATCAGTATCTTGGGTAACTGAAATTAAGAAGGACTTGACAAAAGCAGAAATTGACGTAACAAACACATCAGACAGGGATGCAGTCAGAAGCAATATTGATAAGTGGAAATTTATTCCAGAGATGGAACGAAAACCATACCGACGAATCTGGACTGAAGAAAAGAAGAAGGCGTTCGGGGAGAAAGCGAAGAAACATTGCGAAAATGGGAAGAACCCTAAGAAAGTTCTCCAGTGGGGACATTCGCTAATAATATTAATAATAATAATAACAATATAAAATGTATAACTTGTCTGAAAAAAAAGAAAGAATTGTTTTTGTGGAATTTTGTTGTTTTGTGTATAATTAAGTACAGCTTGTGGCAAGAACGAAAAAATGTTTAAGCTATCACTACTCTCCGTTTCGCATTTTTGTGTGATGCGAATTTTCCCACTTTTTTTAGCTTTTTGAAGAAATGTATAAGATTCCTAATGCATGTATTAGTTAACGAATTAACTTCCAGGCTGAAAATCAGGCTTTCTTACGTTGCACCCACAACAACAAGTTACGCTTATTGTACCGCCTTTACATTACGTTTAACAGCATTCAGAGGAAAATAACTAATAAATCCGCAAGGTGTCGAAAGTTAGGGTGTTCATGTGCTGTTGTGCTCTATCACAACAGCCGCCACTGTGTCTGATGTTTAAGGAACAGAATGAAATGGATATTTTACCGTTACTGCGGTTTAAGGAACAGAATGAAATGGACATTTTACCGTTACTGCGGTTACTAGGTTTTGCAATCTCTTAAAAAATAAAAAATAAAACACCTTGAATAAAGTTCTTTTCTTGAGGAAGTAATTCATATGCATGGCCAAGTTATGTTTTAGAGAGTTTCAAGTTGTTTGATTTTTTACAGGGTTGTAAGTCTAATCAAAGTACATACAAAATGGTTTCATTGACCACTGTCTGCAGCAGTAGCAGCAATAACAGTGTTACATACAGGCCGTTTCCTCATGTCATCATTGAAGTACATATATTCATGCGGAATATGATCAAGTAAACGTTGAAGATCTTGCATTTTCTTCCTGTTAATAGCCACTGGTCCATTGTTAAGACTTTTCAAAACTAAAAACAACGCACAGTTCCGGAAGTAAAAGATAGAATGTAGGCTTCCATAATTCTCCCAAGTATACAGAAGTCACAACACCTAACTGTAACTTCACGGGGTGTAGGACGTCAAACGGGCCGACTTGGAGCAGGAGAGGCACCACAGGACATTTTAATTTCCACTGTCTAAACTTTCGCAAATAAATTCATAAAACTTTGTCAGCATGACCAGGAAGGATTAAGGATTCACAATCATAGCAATGGAAGTTCAAAAAAATAAGAAAATAATTTTTTTTTTTTTTTACATGTGAAAGTTCATCATTTTTTCGCTTCTATTGGCTGCGTTTGTTGCTATAGGTACACGTTTCTTCATAAGTAAGAGAGATTCTTCGATGAATTTTGTGCAGCATACAAACCATACTTACAGGTGTATGAAACTGTAGAAATTATTTAATTTATGGAAAAATGAGTGTGCTGTTACATTTTAAACTTCATGTTTAGAAAAAAACTCAAATTTTATAGTTAATTATCTCAAATTTTAACACAGTTTTTATTAGATTTGGAAAATTCTAGAATTTCATACACCTGTACGTATGGTTTGTATGCTGTGCAAAATTCATCGAAGAATCTTTCTTACTTATGAAGATGACTGTACCTATAGCAACAAATGCAGCCAATGGTAAGTGAAAAAAAGGTGAAATACAAATGTAAAAAAATAATTTATTTTCTTATATTTTTGAACTTCCACCACTATAAGTGTAAATCCTGAATCATTTCTGGTCATTCTGACAAAGTTTTATGAATTTATTTTTAAAAGTTCAGACAGTGGAAATTAAAAATTCCTGTGGTGTCTCACCTGCTCCATGTCGTCCTGTTTGACGTCCTTCCCCCCTTAATATTTTCAAACGGTATAAAGGAACACGGTTCACATTTGTCTCTCTGGTACTTTGGAACATATCTACTTTTTGATGCGTTCGACAGTAGGCCTTCCTTGTAGTACGTTGGCCACGACTTAGAGAAGCCCTACATTTCTTCAGTTTCCCTTAGCTAATGAGATTACTGCCCTCAGTCAAAATGAGGGAGAATCAGAGCAGCTGTAGAATGGAATGAACAGTCGATGGAGTACGGAATACGGACTGAGAGAAAGTGGAAGAAAGACGAAACTAATGAGAAATATAGGAAGTTAGAACAGCGAGAAACTTAACATAAGGATTGGTGATCACGAAGTAAGTGAAGGTAAGGAATTATGGTACTTAGGCAGAAAAATAACCCATGAGAGAGGAGCAAGGAGAATATCACAAGCAGACTAACACTGGCAAAAAGAGCATTCCTGGTCAAGAGAAGTCTGCTCGTACCGAACATAGGCGTTAATTTGAGGAGGAAATTTCTGAGAATGTAGATTTGGAGCACAGAATTTGTAAGGTAATCAAACATGGACTGTGGAAAACCGGAGAGAAGGGAATAGAAGCCTTTGAGTTGTGCTACAGGCGAATGTTGAAAATTAGGTGGCTTGGTAAGGTAAGGAATTAGGAGGCTCTCTGTACAGTCGGCGAGGAAAGGAATAACTAACAAAGAGAAGGGACAGGGTGATAGGGCGTCTCTTAAGACATAAGGGATTGACTTCCATGGTACTAGAGGTAACATAAGAGGGCAAAAACCGAGAGAAAGACAAAGAGTGGAATACATCCATCAAGTAATTGAGGATGTTCGTTGCAAGTACTGCTCTCAGACAAAGTGTTGGCACAGGAGAGGAATTCGTTGTGGGTCGCGTCTAACCATTCAGAAGACTGACAAATACACTACTGGCCATTAAAATTGCTACACCACGAAGATGACGTGCAACAGACGCGAAATTTAACCGACAGGAAGGTGATGCTGCGATATGCAAATGATTAGCTTTTCAGAGCATTCGTACAAGGTTGGCGCCGGTGGCGACACCTACAACGTGCTGACGTGAGGAAAGATTCCAACCGATTTATCATACACAAGCAGTAGTTGACCGGCGTTGCCTGGTGAAACGTTGTTGTGATGCCTCGTGTAGGGAGGAGAAATGCGTACCATCACGTTTCCGACTTTGATAAAGGTCGGATTGTAGCCTATCGCGATTGCGGTTTATCGTATCGCGTCATTGCTGCTCGCGTTGGTCGAGATCCAATGACTGTTAGCAGAATATGGAATCGGTGGGTTCTGGAGGGTAATACGGAACGCCGTGCTGGATCCCAACGGCCTCGTATCACTAGCAGTCGAGATGACAGGCATCTTATTCGCATGGCTGTAACGGATCGTGCAGCCACGTCTCGATCCCTGAGTCAGCAGATGGGGACGTTTGCAAGACGACAACCATCTCCACGAACAGTTCGACGACGTTTGCAGCAGCACGGACTATCAGCTCGGAGACCGTGTCTGCGGTTACCCTTGACGCTGCATCACAGACAGGAGCGCCTGCGATGGTGTACTCGACGACAAACCTGGGAGCACGAACGGCGAAACGTCATTTTTTTTGGATGAGTCCAGGTTCTGTTTACAGCATCACGATGGTCGCATCCGTGTTTGGCGACATCGCGGTAAACGCACATTGGAAGCGTGTATTGGTCATCGCCATACTGGTGTATCACCAGGCGTGATGGTATGGGGTGCCATTGGTTACACGTCTCGGTCACCTCTTGTTCGCATTGACGGCACTTTGAACAGTGGACGTTACATTTCAGATGTGTTACGACCCGTGGCTCTACCCTTCATTCGATCCGTGCGAAACCCTACATGAAACCGCATGTTGCAGGTCCTGTACCGGCCTTTCCGGATACAGAAACTGTTCGACTGCTGCCCTGGCCAGCACATTCTCCAGATCTCTCACCAATTGAAAAACATCTGGTCAATGGTGGCCGAGCAACTGGCTCGTCACAATACGCCAGTCACTACTCTTGATGAACTGTGGTATCGTGTTGAAGCTGCACGGGCAGCTGTACCTGTACACGCCATCCAAGTTCTGTTTGACTCAAAGCCCAGGCGTATCGAGGCCGTTATTACGGCCAGAGGTGGTTGTTCTGGGTGCTGATTTCTCAGGATGTATGCACCCAAATTGCGTGAAATATTTCCTGTCACATACGCTACATAAATATCCACGAAAAGGAAAAAAAATCGCAGTATATTAAAATGTTTAGTGTCCACAAAAGATGCACATATTAGAATGTTAGTGATTCTTATCGGAAGGAGCAACCTTCATGTGTTCTTTTCTTGGTAATACCTTTATGGTCCACATACATGAAAGACTCATTATTCTTCATGTTATATGTACGAAATACTTTTATCCATTGCTGCCGAAGATAAAATACATCCTATATTGGCAGTTTTAGCAGTGGAACATTTTGTATGAAGTCAAAACAAATTATCAAGAAGTGAAGCTATATGTCTGCATTCTTTTTCGGTAATTTTTACGCTCGTGAAGAACTTATCAGCTTGGCGTTTATGAACAAGTCCCACACCAGCTACTGGTCTTCTAGCAGTATCGTTCAACACTAGACTTGAACTAAGAAAAGCGAAACCAAAGCATAGGAATGCCATAGATGGCACATGAAGATGACCACTCCTGAAAGAGCATTATTCCAGGAGTACTTTCCATATATCTCTCTCTCTGTCTCTGTCTCTCTCTCTCTCTCTCTCTCTCTCTCTCTCTCTCTCTCTCTCTCCCTCTCTCTCTCTCTCTCTCCATCCGAACAGGCTCAAGAGGCCCAACGGTTATGACCGACCGCAGCCTTTAAGGCGTAACTGGATGCAAATATGGAGGGGCATGTGGTCCGCACACTGCTGTTCCGGCCGTATGTCAGTTTAGGAGACCGGTGGCCTATATAGGACGTCGAATTGCAATCTTGCGTCAGTTCTCAGCGGGACTCATCAGCAGAAGCAGCATTTCCTGAAGATGGCGAACAGTTGGATCGCCGAAATATCGAGTGAAGTTGATTTTAGGATCCGGCAGCAAACCCGAAAAGACTTTCAAGACTTATTACGCCGGGAAAGCCTACGTAGTCACAATGTGTTGTTTTCATGAGCAGTAAAAAGGGCGAAAATGATGTTTATGTTGATCGCTATTCCAATTCTCTGTACAGGTTCCGGAACTCTCGGAACCGAGGCGATGCAAAACTTTTTTTTATTTGTTTACAACAGTTGGCGAAGGTGATATTTTGTCCGAACGTAACCAAAGGGATTTCGCAGAATGAGAAAGAAGTGAAAGATGAAATATTAGCGTTTCTGCAAGATGAGTCAGCGGACTGTGTGGTGTCGTATATGCTCGACTGTGCGGACAACGCACATGGGGAGTACAATGACGATAATACTGAAACGTGTCGAGCCATTTAGTTCATAATCTTGTCGGACAGGGCGCCACAAATCCCGTTGTGCAAGAAGCGGGTATAAGTAGACTTAAGGGGCTCCGGAAAGGCTCAAAATCACGGAAAGTTCAATTTTTACTTTTTTGCGTTTTCTGAATCTGCAGACTATTACCTTTTAATAGATGTATAATTTATTCAATTCCGAAGACTACAACTATTTTTAAACTTTTTTTGAAATGTGTTCTACATGGGCGTGACCCACTGTGGCGCTGTTAAACTGCTGTCAAATGGTGTTATTATTAACGTCCGTGTTCATCAGGTACATTTTAGTGATGTGAGGTAAAGTATGTGTTGTGGCTAACCTGTGATGGTTCAATATATATCGCTGGTGTGATTGTCGATTGTTTCATGTTTATTTACTCTGTCGTTATCTCGAAACTATTCGTAATTAATTCTGTTTCTTGAGTCTCTGTTTTGTTGAAGTATAATAATGAGTAAAAGTAAAGTTATTAGAAATCCTCTGAAGGCTTTTAAGAAAAGGAGAAATGTTGGAAAGCCAAAGGTATGTGTTATTACTGTAAACAATAAAGACGATAACCAAGTGAGTGAACCTAACCTCTCAAGTACACCTGCCCATAGCAGTCAAAGTGGGAAAGAAAATACTTCACAGAAGAAGCTTGGTTCAATGAGTGAAAACTATGAATGTTTTATGGGCGAATCGGATGTGAATGAAATATTTGATATGTCGGTTCTAAAAGGAATTTTTTCAAACTGTGTAAGATGTATTCATTGTAGTGCATTTGGTCTAGAACTCTCCATAATAAAGCACGTAGGACTTGCTAGTGAAATACAACTGAAATGTGATAAGTGTTCATACATGACCACCTTTTGGAACAGTGTTGCAGTAACTGCAACTGAAGAAAATGGTAGCAAAATCTACCAACACAACAACGAGCGATGCTTGCTTTAGACAAGGAACGCCTTCGGGCTGCAGACAGGGCTGTAAAGAGTCTAGAAATACAAGCAAGAGTAAACAGGAGGAGGAACAAGAGGAAGCTGGAGGAGGAGTTTGCAGAGGATGAAGATAATCCATCCTATGGACCTGGAATGCACTAAAAAGTTAATCCAATCTTTGTCGCTCGATTCCCAAAACTTTTCTCATACTAATTACATGTTTTCTAAGGATCTTCCAAACATATTTGTTTCAAACTTTCAGTAAATGTTACACAGCACCTTCTGCATAATTTAACACAGCCTTTTTCCAAAAAACTGTATATTTTTGAATATATAAATAAAAAATTGCAAAAAAATGTTGTGAATTTTCATTACAATTGAAAAAAAATCATCTTTAATAACTGAACTAAAATTTTGTAAAATCCCTGTGTTAAGTTGTAGCCCATATTCCAATAAATAATCAGTAAACAGTTCAACTTCCTACCTCAAATACTTTGTGAGGAAAGATGTAATTTATAATCGTTATTTTAACATTGCAAGTATAGGGCGTTCCGGAGCCCCTTAAGTAAATGGAATATCATCCGCACTACAGGAAAAAGAAAGAAAAAAATCAGTGACAGATTTAGAATTAGTCCGCAGGTAAATGACCGTGTAGTGCGTGAGAAAAACTACGGATGTTCAAGGGGGAACAAGGCGCACTTGTCACAAAAAAACTGGTGTTTGCGCGTTTCAAGGATGCTCGAGACAATTCACACGATGTGCACACTGACCTACTGCGTTATGCACATCGAACTACGCGCGACATGGGTTACAGTGATTTCAAGTGAAGCACTGGATGGTTGCACAACTTCAAACAGTGCTACAGAACTGGAAGACGTAACGAAATTCCAGACAAAGCGCCAATTTGACGATCTAGAGCAAACTGCGGAATCTGCCCGAAAATTTTTAGATGAGATAAACAAACTTGTCCATTTTTCAGTAAGGGGTTTTCAACTCGGCCAGTCGGCCATTTTTCAGTAAGGGATTCTCAACTCCGACCAATCGGAATTGGAAGAGGAATTGCAAATGAAGGGAGCCCTGGAAATTTAAGGTACCAAGAGAGTTGTACCAAAATCAACTAGCAACTAGGGTCAATGCTTTAATACGTTGGTATACAGTTAATTCCGATTGTTAATCATGATGGAAAATTGACTGGAGAGTTATTCACTGTGCTGCTAGAAGCTGGAGGAGTTTTGCACCTTATGATTCTTTCTCGCCTGTGTGATATTACAAGCGCAGTAGGGAATATTTACGTCACAGCAAGCAAGAGTGGGGAAATGGGCGTAAGTGTACTTCAACTATGGTATGAGCACTGCTTTTGGCCAATTGCTGGTCAAAATAAATTGCTTTGTTTTGATTCCTGATCTGCGTAAAAAAAAAAAAAAATCGTACTCTTTCAGAGCAAACTGTCCTTCCTGAAAAACTGACATTGCAGTTCATACCACCTGGAACCGTTGGACAAAATGTCAGCCCCCGGTAGCTGAGTGGTCAGCGCGACAGAATGTCAATCCTAAGGGCCTGGGTTCGATTTCCGGCTGGGTTGGAGATTTTCTCCGCTCAGGGACTGGGTGTTGTGTTGTCCTAATCATCATCATTTCATCGCCATCGACGCGTAAGTCGACGAAATGGCGTCAAATCGAAAGACGTATTCGGTTGCATGCCATCGCATTCCATCAGTTCTCATTACCCCGTTGCACCAGTATCATTCTGTCTTCTGTAAGAGTGAATGTCTAGCTGAACGTTCTGCACGGTTTGTAACTCCCAATGAGTTCGCCTTCGATCGTGATAGTACGAACCTTCATTATCACCGTGCGCCCCATTTTTTATGGTGCAAGTTAATAGTTTGTTTTGAGCATATCTTGAATGTCGACGATGTCTGTTTTGTGAAATGTAATACGTACATGCATCCAATAGAAGGCTGCACTTCACAGACACTTATTTTCTTCGCCTTCCTGATGCACATGATGAGTTACTAGCACCTAATATTTTTCTTTTCATAATTGTTAACGCAACACTTTCAAATGTGCCTTACTAAAGATCGAACTTCCAACCTCGCACTCAAGGGGTTCCTACATCTACATCTACACGTATACTCTGCAAATCACATTTAAGTGCCTGGCAGAGGGTTCATCGAACCTCCTTTACGATAATTCTCTATTATTCGAATCTCGTACAGTGCGCGCAGGAAACGCACACCTATATCTTTCCCTACGAGCTCTGATTTCCCTTATTTTATCGTGGTGATCGTTTCTCCCTATGTAGGTCGGTGTCAACAAAATATTTTCGATTTCGGAGAAGAAAGTTGGTGACAGAAATTTCCCTTTGTAGGTCGGTGTCAACAAAATGTTTCCGCATACGGAGGTGAAAGTTGGCGATTGAAATTTCGTGAGTAGATTCCGGCACAACTAAAAACGCCCTAGTTGTCCATCCCAAATCCTGTATCATTTCAGTAACACTCCCTCCTTTATTTCGCGATAATACAAAACGAGCTGCCCCTCTTTGAACTTGTTTGATGTACTCTGTCAGTGCTATCTGGTAAGGATCCCACACCGCGCAGCAGTATTCCAAAATAGGACGGTCAAGGGTAGTGTAGGCAGTCTCCTTAGTAGGTCTGTTACATTTTCTAAGTGTCCTGCCAATAAAACGCAGTCTTTGATTAGCCTTCCCCACAACATTTCCTATGTGTTCCTTCCAATTTACGTTTGTCGTAATTGTAATTCCTAGGAATTCAGTTGAAATTACGGCCTTTAGATTTGACTGATTAATCGTGTAACCGAAGTTTAACAGATTCTTTTTAACACTCACGTGGATGGCCTCACACTTTTCGTTATTTATGGTCAATTACCAATTTTCGGACCACGAAATATCGATTTGCAATTTGTTTTGATCTGCTGATGACTATTAGTCGATAAACGACAGCGTCATCTGCAAACAACCTAAGACGGTTGCTCAGATTGTCTCCCAAATCGTTGATATAGATAAGGAACAGCAAAGGGCCTATAACACTTCCTAGGAGAATGCCAGAAGTCACTTCTGTTTTACTCGATGACTTTCCGTCAGTTACTACGAACTGTGACCTCTCTGACAGGAAATCGCAAATGCAGTCACGTACCTGAGACGATATTCCATAAGCACGCAAATTCACTACAAGCCGCTTGTGTGGTACAGTGTCAAAAGCTTTCCGGAAATCTAGAAATACGGAATCAGTTTAAACTACCTTGTCAAAAGCACTGAACATTTCGTGTAAGTAAAGAGCTAATTATGTTTCAAAAGAACGATAGTTTCTAAATCCATGCTGTGTCAATAGATCGTTCCCTTCGAGGTAATTCGTAATGTTAGAACACAATAGATGTTCCAAAATCCTCCTACATATCGACTTTAATGATATGGACCTGTAATTTGGTGGATTACTGCTACTACCTTTGTTGAATATTGGTGTGACTTGTGTAACCTTCCAGTCTTTGGGTACGGACCTTTCGTCGAGCGAACAGTTGTATATGATACTTAAGTATGGAACTATTGTATCAGCACACTCCGAAAGGAACCTAACTGGTATACAGTCTGGACCGGCAGAGTTGCTTTTGTTAAGTGATTTAAGTTGCTTCACTACTCTGAGGGTATCTACTTCTAAGTTACTCATGTTGGCAGCTGTTCTTGATTCGAATTCTGGAATATTTACTTCATCTTTTTGGTAATTTCCAAGAATGATTGCCTATCGAAGTCGCGGTGCCCAAACGATACATAACGAACGTGCGATCGTAAATCTATCATGCGAATCTGGTGGCGGGCGTTATGTGTATGTTTACGGTGGTCGGTACAAAAACTACAAAAGAAGAGCGTTACAAAAATACTTGTAATTGGAAGGAGACGCCTTCCCTTACTCGTCGTCGGCGTTGTCATCATGTGAAAGTCCATTTCGGTGGTCTGGATGGATGATTTGGAAGAGTCGAATTGTGTATTCTTCCTGATATTCGTTCGTTTTCCGCACTGTCCGCAATGAAATTGTAAACGGTATTTCAGCATCGAAACTGTTCTTACGGAGTTTTACACACTTCGCACAACCACAATCTACATAGTCCCTTCTTTCCTCTTCCGGTGGTACTCTATATTTGCGACAAAAAAGTCGAACAATTTTCTACGCTGGATAAACATCGAATTAGATTTTTCCATGTGAGAGAATCCGCCGAAGAAACGTCAAGAACACCAGACATCCCACAAACAACGCGTGGAGGTATGTAATTTAGAGCAACTAAGGGAACGACAGAAAAGAGATAAAAATGACGATCACAAATAATTGATCACAACGCTGCCACCAGAGTCGCATGATCGATTTACGACCGAACGTTCGATATGTATCGTTTGGACACTCAAAATTCGATAGGCAATCATTCTTGGTAACTACCGTCGTTTTTGGTGACGGAATTTCGGAAGGCTGTGTTTAGTACCTCTGCTTTGGCAGCACTGTCGTCGATAGTATTTCCATTCCTATCGCGCAGAGAAGGTTCAAATGGTTCAAATGGCTCTGACAAGGAAACATCCCCATCGCACCCCCCTCAGATTTAGTTATAAGTTGGCACAGTGGATAGGCCTTGAAAAACTGAACACAGATCGATCGAGAAAACAGGAAGAAGTTGTGTGGAACTATGAAAAAATAAGCAAAATATACAAACTGGGTCGTCCATGTGTAATATAGGCAATATTAAGGGCAATATGAGACCAGAAGCGCCGTGGTCCCGTGGTTAGTGTGAACAGCTGCAGAACGAGAGGTCTTCAGTTCAAATCTTCCCTCGACCGAAAATTTTAACTTTTTATTTTCAGTTTATGTGAAAAACTCTTATGCTTTCATCACTTTTTTTGGAGTGATTATTACATCCACAAGAAAACCTATATCGGGCAAGGTAGAAGAATCTTTTCACCCATTCGCCAAGTGTACAAGTTAGGTGGGTCGACAACATATTCCTGTCATGTGACGCACATGCCGTCACCAGTGTCGTATAGAATATATCAGACGTGTTTTCCTGTGGAGGAATCGGTTGACCTATGACCTTGCGATGAAATGTTTTCGGTTCCCATTGGAGAGGCACGTCCTTTCGTAACTAATCACACGGTTTTGCGGTGCGGTCGCAAAACACAGACACTAAACTTATTACAGTGAACAGAGACGTCAATGAACGAACGTACTGATCATAACTTTGCGAAAATAAAGAAAGCAAAATATTCAGTCGAGGGCAGATTTGAACCAGGGACCTCTCGTTCCGCAGCTGTTCACGCTAACCACGGCACCACGGCGCTTCTCGCCTCATATTGCGCTTAATGTTGCCTATCTTACGCATGGACGACCCAGTTTGTATATTTTGCTTATTTTTTCATAGTTCCACACAACTTCCTGTTTTCTCGATTGATCTGTGTTCAGTTTTTCAAGGCCTATCCACTGTGCCAACTTATAAGTAAATCTGAGGGGGGTGCGATGGGGATGTTCCCTTGTGAGCACTATGGGACTTAACATCTATGGTCATCAGTCCCCTTGAACTTAGAACTACTTAAACCTAACTAACCTAAGGACATCACACATCACTAGGCAGAGAAAATCCCTGACCCCGCCGGGAATCGAACCCGGGAACCCGCGCAGGGAAGGCACTGACTGTGTCTTGCCGTTAGCATACTTGACATACGACCAGAATCTCTTTGGATTTTCTGCCAGGTTTCGGGACAAAATTTCCTTATGCGAGACTACAGCTTGTAAGTTCAGGGACAGTAACCACCAACTGTAGATGACGTAATCCAGTATGGCGTCGTCAAGGTGCCGCTTGTAGTGTAGAAAGCTGTATCAACATCTCATTGGCCACGAAGCAAAAATCTGACACGTCCGATTCTGCCTTTCACCTTTGCGAATGCTCCGCGACGCGAAATCGCACGTTTGCGACGCCACAGAACTACAGCCACGTTCGCTTCCACGTCCCGTGGAAGCCGGTGCGACTCGACGGAGGCCTCGGTCGAGGAAGAGCTGGAAGGAATGCTTCCGCCGTCCAATCGAGATTCACGGCGTGCGCCGACCGCGTGTGTTAGCCGCGCGGTCACGCCGCGGCTAATGTGTCTGTGCGTCGTATAGGGAGGAGCGGCGTGCGTTACGCACCTGCGTTTATGGGCAGCGCGAGGACGGCGGGGCGCCAGCCACGCACCGCAGCGGTGCGTGCCACGCATTCTTCACGGCCCCATCACGGCTGACATTGCGTAACGCTCCAGCTGCGAGTACGAACACAACTGGTCAAAACCGTGACAATGCAGTCTGAACCTGGGACTGTTTAGGCCGAGAGATACTGTGACGCCCAGCTTAACCCGCAGGACAGGACAGGTAGCTCAAATTTTGGAAAGGGGCCAAGTTACACTCGAACATACAACTTTATTATTTGATCAAACATTACAAGAGCTGAAAAAAAAATTTTTTAAACACACAGCTTTTATCTCTGGGACTTCATTACCGGCTCAAAGCCACTTTCATTTAAAAATGGCTGAAGGCCAATAACTTAAAACGCAAGCATAACCATAAATTTAAAAGGCAAGCCTTATCTTACAATAGTTCTTTATTTAGGCTGAAGGCCCAAAGAATCTGAGATTTTCAGAGCAAACAATTTGAATTCAAATCGGCTGAAAGCCCAACACTTACGGCTAAACAACATTAAATTTAAAAAAAAGTAAGGCTCCCCCTCATGGCTGCTCACCCTCCATCGGCTCCTTTCCCCCACTCCGCCCCCCCCCTTTTTATTTTCCCACCCTCTGCCCAGGTTCCCGCCACCTGCCCTCGGCTGTGGCATGTCATATTCGCCAAGTTTTTAGTGCAGTGTTATTCGTCTTTCCCAAGTGTTGCGAACAGAAATCGTGCTGTCGCTGGGTGCGAATTTTGCGTCTCTTGCGAACAGAAATCAGACTGTCACCGTGTTTTTTCAATTGTCTATTATTTTACATGTCTGCTTCATATGTATTTTATTAGCATCATCATCCCTTTGTTCTATGTTTTAAGTTCCACGATCTTTTCGTCATTTTACCATGTAAGTCTCCGATTTTATCGCCTGTTTTTCTTATTTATTACTCTTCATCTTTTTAAAACACAGTCTGTAGGCTGAAGAGCGACATACTAACAAGGGAACCTCCCCATCGCACCCCCCTCAGATTTAGTTATAAGTTGGCACAGGGATAGGCTTTGAAAAACTGAACACAAATCAATCGAGAAAACAGGAAGAAGTTGTGTGGAACTATGAAAAAAATAAGCAAAATATACAAACTGAGTAGTCGATGTGCAAGGTAGGTAACATCAAGGAGAGTTTCAGCTTACGAGCGCCGTGGTCTCGTGGTTAGCGTGAACAGGTGCGGAACGAGAGGTCCTTGGTTCAAGTCTTCTCTCGAGTGAAAAGTTTAATTTTTTTTATTTTCAGACAATTATCAAAGTTCAGGCACTCACACATAATCAACTTCGCTCTCCAAAATTCCAGAACATGTTCAGATTTGCTTGGACATATGCAGGATTTGACGGTCTACACACGGAAACATTTGAAAACGTAAAAAACATATGTTTTGACAGAGCACAGGGAAAACTGTGAAACTGTTGCATTCATTTGTTGCAGTTTATGTGACAAACTCTTATGTTTTCATCACTTTTTTGGGAGTGATTATCATATCCACAAGAAAACCTAAATCGGGCAAGGTAGAAGAATCTTTTTACCCATTCGCCAAGTGTGCAAGTTAGGTGGGTCGACAACATATTCCTGTCATGTGACGCACATGCCGTCACCAGTGTTGTATAGAATATATCATACGTGTTTTCCTGTGGAGGAATCGGTTGACCTATGACCTTGCGATCAAATGTTTTCGGTTCCTATTGGAGAGGCACGTCCTTTCGTCTACTAATCGCACTGTTTTGCGGTGCGGTCGCAAAACACAGACACTAAACTTATTACAGTGAACAGAGACGTCAATGAATGAACGGACAGATCGTAACTTTTTGAAAATAAAGAAAGTAAAATTTTTGTTTGAGGGAAGACTCGAACCAAGGACCTCTTATTCGGCAGCTGCTCACGCTAACCACAGGACCACGGCGCTTTTAAGTTTACAGTGTCCTTGATGTTGCCTATGTTGCACATGGACTACTAAGTTTGTATATTTTGCTTAGTTTTTCATAGTTCCACACAACTTCTTCCTGTTTTCTCGATTGATCTGTGTTCAGTTTTTCAAGGGCTATCCACTGTGTCAATTTATAACTAAATCTGAGGGGGATGCGATGGGGAGGTTTCCTTGTAAGCTGCTGCCAGCCCTTCCCCTTCAGGGGGGGAATCGAAACTCAGTAAAGGGGACAAAAAATACTGTTATCGTAGTATGTTACGAAACAAAGCAAAGAAGGCGTTGGGCCCAAAATCGCTTTGTTCGTTGGGTACCCTAGTGGGCTCATGGTTTTTGGCCTTGTAAATCTCCAACAAGTCGAAAGCGGGACCCTTCTCTGCCCTGTGTAGAATACGCATATCGGCTACGGTGTGGCCTATTTCTACCAAATGCATCCCCAATGCAGTTTGGGTATGTGCCTGCAAATGCTTCCTGATTCTTATTTTAAAAGAACCTCCACTTTGACCGATATAAAATTTGTCACAACTACTACAAACGATCTTGTAAACCCCAGAACCGTCGAATTTATCAGAATCAGTAACTTTGTTTTACACGGAGTTTCAGAGTGTTGTTATCTTGAAAACCACACCTAACCTTAGATTTACCCGTACACTTTTCACCATAATTGACTCGCAAGGCCGGCCGGTGTGGCCGAGCGGTTCTAGGCGCTACAGTCTGCAACCGCGCGACCGCCACGGTCGCAGGTTCGAATCCTGCCTCGGGCATGTATGTGTCTGATGTCCTTAGGTTAGTTAGGTTTAAGTAGTTCTAAGTTCTAGGGGACTGATGACCTCAGAAGTCCAATAGTGCTCAGAGCCATTTCAACCATTTTCTTGACTCGGTAGTTGCGTCGCCTAAAAAGGACTTGCAACACGGCGGCTGAACTCCCCCCGAATGGGACTTCCCGGCCAACAATACCATAATGAGATTTTCACTCTGCAGCTGAGTGTGCGCTGTTATGAAACTTCCTGGCAGATTAAAACTGTGTGCCCGACCGAGATCGAACTCGGGACCTTTGCCTTTCGCGGGCAAGTGCTCTACCAACTGAGCTACCGAAGCACGACTCACGCCCGGTACTCACAGCTTTACTTCTGGCAGTTCGCAGGACAGCTTCTGTAAAGTTTGGAAGGTAGGAGACGAGGAGGTACTGGCAGAAGTAAAGCTGTGAGTACTGGGCGTGAGTCGTGCTTCGGTAGGTCAGTTGGTAGAGCACTTGCCCGCGAATGGCAAAGGTCCCGAGTTCGAGTCTCGGTCGGGCACACAGTTTTAATCCGCCAAGAAGTTTCAACAATACCATAAGTGTTTTTTTTTTTTTTTTTCTTGTCAGTTCTGCGGCCTGAAGGGTGCTGCTGGTGACCTGTTGTACAGGCAGTTGGATCAACAGGTGCCGGCTTCCGCCGTGGTGTGACGTCACTGGTTGGGTGGTGTCCGCCTCAACGGGTTGAGCGATTTACGAGCGTCCGATGCGTCCAACAGGCGGCGGGGGCGCGGGCGGTAAAGCGACGAGCAGATCTCGTGTTTAATGCATCGCTGGGCTGTGTGTGTGTGTGTGTGTGTGTGTGTGTGTGTGTGTGTGTGTGTGTCGCGGTGGGTGGCAGGGGGGAGGAGGAGGAGGCGAGAATTGGCGGCCAAGCGCTGGTAGAGCCGTGAAAAGAGCTCCCGTATTTCTTGCCGTCTCCATGGAACAATGGGCCTTCACAGAACGACGTACGCCACAGCTGTCACAGATAAATCCGCCCCTAAACGATACCTTCGCAGTGGACGTATATTAAAAAAAAAATTAAAATTTATTTTTATCGTTAATGGATTTCGTCTTTGACGATTGCGCTTGCGATACTGTCCAAATCTCATTTAGGCCTCCCTTTTCACGTTTTTACCATTCCTCCGCCTGTCCATTTCGTTTCGTGACGGCACGTGTTTATTCTTTTTTTTCTTTCGTTATCATTGTTACCGTATTAACACTTTGGACCTCAAGCCCGAGCATAGCTCGAGGCTGCAACTTTGCGTTAGCGTTAAAAATACCGCTCCCGAGTATAGGTCGGGCTCCTATTTTCTTGACGCTCACTTGTCACTCGAAAACTGTATTCAATCCGTGTGAGAACAAGGTAGAGGCGACCCTTTCGTTTGACTGGCGCTGCCTTCCGTTGTCTATTTGTAGAATTATTTGGAAAGAAACGTTGGCGAACGTAAGAGCTGCTGTCGCGAATGAGTGAGCCAATATGATGGTATTCGTGTAATGTCTTGCACATACTGGTTAGCTTTTGCAGTTCGCTGTAATTCTACCACAACTGAGTCACGTTTCTTGACTGGGCAAGAAAGCTTGGAAGCTCAAGAGGAATAAATTGCTCAGCAACTAACCCTGCCCTTCTTTCTTGGGACGATAATTGTACTCTCTGTCATCATTATTTAAAATTTATAATTATCAAAGAAGTAAGCATCAAGAATGAATCTTGTACCTTGACCCTTTCTTGGTATGTATTCCTCTTGAAGATACATCAATTACGAATATGCCAGTAACGCTTTAAATAACAGCATGAATGAACTGTTTCCTGTGCCAATATTCTTCTAAGCGGCCCGTCTCAAAAGCTGTAAGTGATGGACTGTCATCGAACTTGGGTGCACGCAGCAGCTACATCTATTCAGTTATTAGACATCGCTTGCAGCATTCAGTTTCGCTTTCAAATGGTTCAAAGTGGCTCTGAGCACCATGGGACTTAACATCTGTGGTCATCAGTCCCCTAGAACTTAGAACTACTTAAACCTAACTAACCTAAGGACATCACACACATCCATGCCCGAGGCAGGATTCGAACCTGCGACCGTAGTGGTCGCGCGGTTCCAAACTGAAGCGCCTAGAACCGCTCGGCCACACCGGCCGGCGTAGTTTCGCTTTGTTTGCCCTATTTTACAATTTTGGCGCTAGACCCTGTTCAGATTTCTGGACACAGAAAGTACATTCGCCATAGCTGGTTTTTGACAACTGTACTGACAAATTACTAGGAAACTAAATTAAGAAATGAAAGTAACTTCTACGCATAACTAGACGCACTTCAATACTTTATCAGCTTCCAAATCTACAAATAAGCTCTCCGAACGACTGTGGAGTAAATGGCAGAGGTTACTTCCGTTTGTAGCAGTTATTGACTTACCCACACATACTCAGCATCTATTGCGCAGTAATATTGTCTCTGTATATTGTGCGAAAGTACGAGGGCTAGAACTGCAGAATATTTCTGAACGGTGTTTATGTCCGGGACGCGTCTGTTAGAACTCTTGACTTCACACGTCGGCGCTAGGCGTGTATTACGACAGAGTCGCTTGCCTTGCAAAACACAAGCGGGAATTATGCAGAACGGACGAATGGCTGAAGAGCTTCCAGTAAACATTTCAATGGACCTGAAGCTCATTCACTGCGGCATACATTCATAAACCACCACCGCAACAACAGATCGTTCAGATGGCTCTAACCACTGTTGGACTTAACATCTGAGGTCATCACTCCCCTAGAACTTAGAACTACTTAAACCTGACTAACCTAAGGACATCACAGACATCCATGCCCGAGGCAGGATTCGAACCTGCGACCGTAGCAGGAGCGCGGTTCCGGACTGAAGCGCTTAGAACCGCTCGGCCACCCCGGCCGGCAGATCTGCGTTCTTCTCGGCTGTGGCTCAACAGTGGAACAGCGTAACACATCGTATACTACCACCGGTTACAGTTTGTCAGCCGGCCAGAGTGGCCGAGCGGTTCTAGGCACTGCAGTCTGGAACCGCGCGACCGCTACGGTCGCAGGTTCGAGTCCTGCCTCGGGCATGGATGTGTGTGATGTCCTTAGGTTAGTTAGGTTTAAGTAGTTCTAACTTCTATGGAACTGATGACCTCAGAAGTTAAGTCCCATAGTGCTCAGAGCCATTTGAACCATTTGAACAGTTTGTCACGTTTTATTACGGCACGAGTTACGTGCGCTTCGTCCGCTTCCCCGCCTACGTTTGACGAATGTACTGAAACGTGCTAGACGGCAATGGTGTATGGGACGACAGCAGTGCGAACAATAATGGCATCAGACAGTGTTTTCGGACGAATCCAGGTTCTGTTTGTTTGAAAATGATGGCCGTATTTTGGTTCGCCGCAGACAGTGGGAGCGGCATCACAGTGAATGCAATCACACAAGGCACACAGCGCCAACTCATAAGGCTTCATGGTGTGGGGTGCTAATGGGTACCATAACAAATCACAGATGGTGCGTGTCCAGGGCACTGTGATCAGTGTGAACGTACGTGAATGATATCCTGCGACCTGTAGCCATACCCTTTCTGCACAACACCCCAGACGCCATTTTTCAGCAAGACAACGCACGACCACATGTTGCTGCACGGACACGTGCCTTCTTGGTGTCACAGGATGTCAGACTTATGCCCTGGCACGCCAGATTGAGAGGTGGCATGAGTCCCCTCTCATATTTCTATCTTACGATTCTCCTCTCTAATTGCATGCGGTGGAGAGTTGCTATTCCTTCACACGCGGACTTCCCACGCAGCGTCTCTCGTCACCCGGGTGGTCCGGTGACAGGCGGGCTCTGCTGATTTTGAAAGGGTGTGTGGGAGTCGAGTGAATGCTTTCCAGACGCCGACATTGTCAAAAGACACGCCCGGAGGGGCCTGAAGTAGCGGCTGGGCTAGAGGTTCCGTTACTTGGCAGAAACTTAGCAAAAACACTTTCTGGCGGGCTACCAGCGAGGCGTGGGAATGACTTGTGTACCCAGGCAGTTGTGGCGGGAAAATTCCCGCGCTTTCTGCAAAATAGTAACTGTGATTGGCTTGCTCAGGGCATAGCTCTGTGACGTAGCAAAATCAGCGCAGAAATTGGCGCCAAGAATCTCCATTGGTGGAATGGTAGTGCTCCGGCAATAGAGTGGAATTTTCCGCCAGTTTTCGAGTTGCTGATTGGAACGTTTAACCACGGCCACTGTCGTGGGGGTGGGAATGTGGTGTGTTCGGCCTGTACGGGTGCTCTAAGTAGTCGGCTCTCGCCTTTCGGTCGAGGACGTTGAAGCAACCAGCCATCGCCTCCGGTACGCCGAATCGTGTTCTTGCAGTTAAGAAGACAGATTGGTAATGTACGTCCGCTGCACCGGCAGACAGGGATTTTCCTAGGTGATAATCAGAGCTCAGCAGAGCGCGCCTGTTCGTCTTTTTCTAACTTTGTTCTGTCTTGGGTAGCAGCAATTAATGTTGGGTTGGCTATGTGTTTTCTCTTAAGATTTGAGTTGCAAGGAATTTGCTCCACATACCACTTCGTCATAATCCTCACAATCTAGTTTAGGGACAACTTCACATTCACAGCGTTTGTTTGAGTATCCAATTTGAGCCAATTTGATGTATTGTAAATGTTTCATGTGTTTTTGTTTATTATTTTGTGTTTAGTCTTAATAAATCATATTGATATTTTGGACAGAACTCTCATTCTGTTAATCGGTAGAGCAACCCTATCAATCCACACTATGTTAATGAAACCTTCGTTTATTTAACTTATTTATCAAATTAAATTATTGCAGGTGCCAAACTCTCTTCTACTCCACTGGCAGGGTTGATTAGAGTCAGTTCGCGTTTTTTTTTTTAATCCTTGTGCAACAGCAAAAGTCGGAGTTAGAATAGGGGGGGCTTAGAGCATCATTTACATACGTAGATTCTAGAAGAATTTAGTGTTAAATACACTGCTAGCCCCAGCACCTCGCAAGATCACCAGACTTGTCGCCAATTGAGAATGTGTGGGGTGTGGTGAAAAGACTGTGACTCAATACCTAGCACCACAGATGAACTTTGGAACCAGGTGAATGCAGCAAGGAAGGCTTATACCACAGGAGACCATTCCCCCCTTAGACGCGTCGATGCCATCATGCATGGAGCACGTTATCAGGGCCCATGGCAGACCCTGTGCCTGCTAGCCAAGAAGATACATGCTGAATCGAGGTGCCTTGAATGCTAATCATTTTTGCAGAACATACTTATGAACATATCCTGTGCGTGTCAACGTGCTATCTGTAGTCGTTCAAGGTTTTCCGTTTTTTCTGAACATGAGTATATACAGGGTGATTCAAAAAGAATACCACAACTTTAGGAATTTAAAACTCTGCAACGACGAAAGGCAGAGCTAAGCACTATCTGTCGGCGAACTAAGGGAGCTATAAAGTTTCATTTAGTTGTACATTTGTTCGCTTGAGGCGCTGTTGACTAGGCGTCAGCGTCAGTTGATGCTAAGATGGCGACCGCTCAACAGAAAGCTTTTTGTGTTATTGAGTACGGCAGAAGTGAATCGACGACAGTTGTTCAGCGTGCATTTCGAACGAAGTATGGTGTTAAACCTCCTGATAGGTGGTGTATTAAACGTTGGTATAAACAGTTTACAGAGAATGGGTGTTTGTGCAAAGGGAAAAGTTCTGGACGGCCGAGAACGACTGATGAAAATGTAGCACGCATCCAGCAAGCATTTGTTCGCAGCCCAGGAAAATCGACTCGCAGAGCTAGCAGAGAGCTGCAAATTCCACAATCAACTGTATGGAGAGTCCTACGAAAAAGGTTAGTTATGAAACCTGAACGTCAACTACCCGAGGCGATGGATCGGCCGCCAGGCAGCCCGTGACAGAGCACTTCATCACTGGCCTCCAAGAAGCCCTGATCTTACCCCCTGCGATTTTTTCTTATGGGGGTATGTTAAGGATGTGGTGTTTCGGCCACCTCTCCCAGCCACCATTGATGATTTGAAACGAGAAATAACAGCAGCTATCCAAACTGTTACGCCTGATATGCTACAGAGAGTGTGGAACGAGTTGGAGTATCGGGTTGATATTGCTCGTGTGTCTGGAGGGGGCCATATTGAACATCTCTGAACTTGTTTTTGAGTGAAAAAAAACCTTTTTAAATACTCTTTGTAATGATGTATAACAGAAGGTTATATTATGTTTCTTTCATTAAATACACATTTTTAAAGTTGTGGTATTCTTTTTGAATCACCCTGTATTGCAGTAACTGTCAATAACTGTCTCATCCAATCAATAGTCAGCACTGCGCAGCAAATACTGAGCATGTGACAGCCTCTTTACGGTTTCTTGCCCTTCCATTCCCGTGTGGAGCATAGGGCTAATGACCACTTGAACGCCTCAGTGCACCCTTTCCTCCCTATACCTTCGGAAGTGATACGTATTGCTCAGAACACTCGCTCATGTAATACTGGTTGTTGAAACTTCGTAAATAGGCTATCGAAGGATAATTGGCATGTACCGTCGAGAGACTGCTCATTTAAGTATTCCAATATTTCACCGACGCCCTCCCACTGGCTAAGCAAATCTGTGACCATCGTGCTGCCCTTCTCTGTATGACTTCGACGTCCCCTGTTAGTTCTATGTGGTACGGTCCCCCACACTTGAGCAATATTCCAAGATGGACTGCAGGAATACTTTGTAACCTAAGTTTCCCTAGTGTACTACAAACAAAGGCAGTCAGCCACGTGATTCGCCTACGGATGAGTCTATGTGATCAGGAAAATGACACGCTGTGCTCTGTTTGTTACGATCACATTATCCAGATCTTGGCCACGAGCGTCTTCATTCTACTTGGCTGAAAATAAACATCTGCATTTCCAAAACAAGTAAGGGGGAGTACATACGATAACAAAGCAGCTTCATCTCTGGAAAATGTGACTTTGCAACTACTGCACATGTTAACATATACTGTTTCAAACAAAAGTTCAGCATTTTGGTAAACAACGCATTATTTGTGTTTCCGGTGAATCTGCCGGTCATGACTGTGCTTATCTACTTAATTGTCGGACATTGCTTGGACACAAGAGCAAAGGTTTACAGGCAAAATACCACCATAGAACAAACGTCCATTTTTTTTCTTATTTTTTACGTTGGACCTCGGGCTGGGTTGGATATGCCCCCATGTTTTACTACATGAAAACCAAAAATATAGTAAGCGATAAATTTTCTTCCTTTCATCACTTCATGGGAGGGGTCAGCGACAAAACGATACCAAAACTTCGAAATCTTGTTTAATGTTTCTCCTAAGTCGCAAAGTGCGCTCATTCTCAAATACTATATGAACAGCTAGCTATATCCGGCGAACTTCGTTCCGCCTCTGAAAAATCTTTATGCGTTATAGCAAACGTTGTTTTCTCACATAAATTATCTCTAGTCTATAAGAATAATGTATATGTGTGACATAATAGCCGTTGTTGCGGGAGCTCGTGACACAAACAATAACAATGCCCGAAAACTGTGTAGGGAGTGAGAAAAGGCTTAGGGGGAAGTCCGGCAGTATCGGCCACTATTAGTTCTGGCGATTCTACGGTAGATCGCGCGGATTTAACAACTGCAGCCGATACACGGCTCGTCCATGAGCACACAAACATAGCGGCAAATGCGTGTCGAAACGTGTTCGCCAGCATTATGAACAACGCCAAGCACTCACGCATCGATTTTTATCGCACTTAAAAAAATTGTACGATTAAATTCATTTTAGAGGAACAAAGGAGAGCATAGGAACTTCTTTGTTCCGCTAAAAAAATTTGATCGTACGATATATTTCCGTACGATAAAAATCGATGCGTGTGCGCTAGGCCTAAATGTCGGTTTGGCGAATCATGCGTGCTACCTAGTTAAACTTCTCGGTCCAGTTACGTCGATTCAAAGAGCGATATTTGATAGTTGCTTTTGGTACGTTTTCTTCGAAAATGGTTCAAATGGCTCTGAGCACTATGGGACTCAACTTCTGAGGTCATCAGTCCCATAGAACTTAGAACTACTTAAATCTAACTAACCTAAGGACATCACACAGATCCATGGCCGAGGCAGGATTCGAAACTGCGACCGTAGCGGTCGCGCGGTTCCAGACTGTAGCGCCTAGAACCGCTCGGCCACTCCGGCCGGCACGTTTTCTTCAATTATCTATCGAATAGTGAAAGACTTTCACCGGCAGACACCTGGCGGGGATAACTGATCAAGTGCTAATTGATCAGTTATCGACAGGGGCTGAAAATTGTTAAATTAATAAAACCGCTATTAAAAAATAGGAGTTGGTGGTAGAAGGGTGAAAATTTAGGGTTGCTTGTATTTTGTAATGCCACATCATAAAAAATAAAAATAAAAAGTTGTGTCCAAAATAAAAAAAATTTGGGGTTGGACCACCCTTATCACTTACGGGTAGGAAAACAGAATACGATCGATTCTCAGACGTACCGAATATACATGTAAAATTTCATCAGAATGGATCGAACCGTTGAAGAAGTGATAATTGATCAGTTATCGACCGGGATTGAATATTATTAAATTACTAATAATCGATATTAAAAAATAGGGGTTGGTGGTAGAAGGGTGAAAATTTAGGGTTGCGTGTATTTTTTAAAGCCATATCATAAAAAAATAAAAAGTTCTGTCCAAAAAATAAGAACATTTTTTTTTGGGGTGGACCATCCTTATTACTTAGGGGTACGAAAATAGATAACGACCGATTCACGAACCTACCGAATACACATGTAAAATTTCATCAGAATCGATCGAACCGTTTCGGAGGAGTATGACAACTAACGCTGTGACACGAGAATTTTATAAATAAGGGCATGTGGATACCGTAATTTGCCCTCAACACGTACAAACGCTTTTTAACTTTGATGCTTGACTTACTGTGTTAAACTTTTAACGTAACATTTTATCTCTTAATGAGTGCATTGACACAGCGTTTCAGATTCGGTCACAGTTATGTGAAACATAGAAAATTATATTTTTTTGTGTCAGATAGCTGATAGACAGGCAACATGCAACTGAACTATGTGACTTTACTGACAGATGTAATTACATGTGCCTGGAGACATATTGAGTCTCAACTTTATCTTCGATAAAGATAGAAGCTGAAGTAACAAGTTAAAATTTGTGCCCTTTTTTTTTTTTTTTTTTTTTTTTTTTTTTTTTTTTTTTTTTTGGTGTACCGAGTGCCGGTAAAGCTGGCGCCCTTTTTTTTTTGTTTTTGTATTCTTTATTATTGAACAAACGGAGAGTACATATATATATACACAAAGCAAAAGTTCTTCAAGGTACCAGTTAAACATATACAAATGAGTGTTAGGTAAACAAATTATTAGAATAACATGAAATACAACAAATTAGAACATATCCTGTTTTCTTTTTTTTTTTTTGTTTTGTTTTTGTTTAAAAATTTGTATTGAACAAACTAAAAGTACATATATATTCACTATGCAAAAGTTCTTCAAGGTACCATTTAAAAATATACAAATGACAGTTAAAAAAAAAAAAAATTAAATACAACAAAATATAACATATTCTGTCTTCTTCCTAAAAAAAAAAAAAAAAAAAAAAAAAAAAATTGTGTTTGTTTTTGGTCGATGCATGAGAACGTGGATAAGGGTGTTGCATCATGTGACAGGTAGGCATGGTACACCCCAACTTTGAGGAGGGTCAAGGAAGACGCTGCGGAGATAACCGGCAAAAGTTTGTCGGTAAGATGGTTTTCGGGTGAGGGTGCTATGCGCGGTCACAACTTTGTACCAGAAGTCAAGGACTGTATGCGGACCACTCCGAAAGAGATATTCTAAAGCCTGTCCTCGAAACCAGATTAGGGTATGGTGCTTAGCAAGAGGGTAGTGAAATGTCTGGGGCAACAACAGGAAATCCGGGGTTACCGTCGTTGGCGGGGCACGGAGGTAAAAGCCCACGATTCGTTGGATGAGGAGCCATACGTTTTGTTTCAGGGGGCACGTAAGACGGTGCTCGTCGGTGTCTTCGAGCTGACAGTCAGGGCAGAGTGGGGAGGTGGCCAGTCCTATGCGATAAAGTCGACTATTAGTCGGGAATTTTCCATAGACTAAAACATACCAGAGTGCAGACACAGACGACGGTAAAAAGGGTGCATGCACACACCCCCAAACCGTGCGCCAGTGAATGTCAGGATGCTGTAGCACCATGGGGTCGCAGGGGTTGGACAGCATAAACAAACGATAATAATCTTTTGTACGGGGAGGACGGGTGACTGGAAGATCGGCCCGAACGTAGCTGAGTTCTATGAAACAATTCGCGACGTAGTACAATAATGGAGAAATAGGTGCCACATTGATCGGTGGATCGAGAGAAGCTGGTCGGAGGATATCTAAGAGACTGCGTGTTAAGGACGGGACCGGCCCCTGCCAGTGCCGCAACAGAGTGTGGACAAAGAGTGCAGAAGAGCGTGCCCGCACGTTGACGAGTCCGAGGCCACCTTTTGCAGGAGGCAGTGTTAGAGTGTTGTAGCGGACTTTGAAAAGTGCCCCTGCTGACACGAAATATCCAAAGGCTGATTGGATGCGGCGGCCAAGGAGTAACGGCATTGGGAGGATCTGGGCGACGTGTACCAGTTTAGGGGCGACATAGATGTTGACATAGGACACACGTTGGAGTTGGTTTAAGTTACGGTGCACTTGACCGCGGACATGGTGCCGAATCGACTGCAAAAGCCGCCGGTAAGCCAGGGCCACTGTGCGGTGTGTGGAGCTCGTAAATTCGATACCCAAGTAACGAAGGGTGGCACGAACTGGGAGTGGGGTCGGCACCATAGCCGGGAGGCCGCGCCCAATGTGCATCATAGTCGATTTACTGACATTAAGAATGCTACCAGAAAGACGTCCATACTGGTGAATCCATTGGATGGCGTCATTGAGTTCCGTGGAGGAGCAGGTGAGAAAGAGGAGATCGTCCGCATAAGCCCTACAGTGAAAGGTGTGGTCACGCAAAGTGAGGCCCTGCAGTCTAGAGGTAAGTCCAGTGATGAGGGGCTCAAGTGCAATGGCATATAGTAAAGTAGACATAGGGCATCCTTGACGCACAGAGCGGCGTATAGGAATCGGTCCTACAAGCCTGCCATTGACTTGTACCATCGAGACCGCGGGAAGGAGTAACCGGCGAATGGCATCGACAAAAAGCAAAGGGAACCCCATACGTGTCGCCACCATGAGGAGGAATGGGTGTCGAACGCGATCAAAGGCACTCGTGAAATCGACGGATACCAGTGCTGCACGAAGGCGACAAACCGACGCCAGTGCAATGAGGTCACGGCATTCTCCTAGGGCTGTTTGTAAGGTGGCCCCACAACCACGTGCAGTCTGCTCAGGTGAAAGGACCGTAGGTAAGACGGTGCGTATGCGCGCTGCTAAGAGGCGTGCATAGATTTTATAGTCTGCATTCAGTAGTGTAAGGGGGCGATATGCAGAGACATGAGACCCTCCCTTCGGTTTAGGCACAGGTAGAAGAATGCCAGTGACGAATTCAGGTGGAATTGGGAAGGACGGAGTAAAGAGTTCCTGAATCATTTCCGTCCAGCGAGGAAGCATTAACGTGGTGAACGCCCGGTAAAATTCCACTGGGAGACCATCTGGTCCGGGTGATTTGTTCTTGGCCCCTTTGTTGATCGCATCTACCACCTCTTCTGCGGTGATTGCAGACATCATGGACGTTGACTCCGCTACGGTGAGAGTCCGATCAGGGGAAGGACGGAGATCATCAGGAATGGGCGTCGCCATCGGTTCATCATCATAAAATTGGCGATAATGTTCAGCAAAGGCGGACACGACCGCCGCCTGTGTTGTGTGGTGAACACCATCGGAGGTCGTGATGTTGGGGACGAAAAGTCGACGTCGACGACTATGGTCGGATGCGGCATGGATTGTGGATGGGGTTTCGTCGTGGAGGAGGTCTTGTCGTCGGGAACGCACCACGACACCATGCAGTCGTGCACGTTGAAGAGAGAGGAGACGAGCTTTAGTACGTTGTCGTTCCCTGTGGGTGTCAGGTGATGGAGGGAGCGCATCGAGCTCACGGAGGACGGCGTAGTGAAAATTTGTGGTGTCTCGATGCCATGCTGCTGCTTCCTTGCCACATTGTATGAAGGCCTTTCTGATCGCAGGTTTGGCACATTTGAGCCACCAATGGAACGTGGATGTGTACTGCGCAAGGCGTCTTTCGCAAGACGCCCATGTAGTGGCAATACATTGTCGGCAGTGTGGATCATTAAGGAGGGAGGTATTAAGCTTCCAGTAACCTCTGCTGCGCCACACTGACTGAGGTGGCAGAGCCAGAGAGCAAATGACGGCGCAATGGTCCGAAAATGCAAGGGGCCATCGTTCAGCTTGGGCGACTTCATTGCCGAGGTGAGCAGAGACATAAAACCGGTCCAGTCTGCTCGCAGAATGTGCTGTATAATGGGTAAAACCGGGGGTATTGCCATGAATTTTCTCCCAAACGTCCACTAGATGAAAATCTTCGATTAAGGTGAGCAGCGCCGGGCATGGCGAATAACCAGGTACTTGGTCCTGCGGATGGAGGACACAGTTGAAATCGCCTCCCATGACAAGGCGATCATAGCGTCCAGAAAACAGGGGCGCCACGTCATGTCCGAAGAAAGTGGACCGCTGCCGACGGTTCGTGGAGCCAGACGGAGCGTAGATATTGATGACGCGCGTGTCGAAGATGGTAACAGCCATGCCTCTTCCACAGGGAAGGATTGTCGTGTCCGTGAGTGGGATTCCTTCGCGTATGTAGAAAGCCACTCCACGCCCTGATTGATCACATGTGGACGTGTATGAGTCGTAGCCGTAGACTGGTGGTAGTGTGGCAACGCGTACTTCCTGAAGAAGGGCGACGTCGACGTCAGAGGCCCGAAGCATGTCACATAGGAGTTGCAGCTTGGGTGCAGTGCCGATCATGTTGATGTTCAGTGTGGCAAACCGGTATGTTTGTTTCAGTGGTGGTGGACGCGCATCTACCATCACCAAGGGAAGTAAGAGGAGGGCACCGACAGGAAGTCCCGTCCCATCAGCTGCAATGCCTCGCTTTTGATGTTAACAGGTAGCCTCGTCCGGCGGAGGTAACTCATCCGGAGGAGGGGGCGTACCTTCCTCAATGTCGTCGGCCCATGCTCCTGTGCCGTGGGTCTGTCCAATGTCCATGGGAATTGCGTCGTGGTGAGAGAGATCTGGAGTTGTCGGCGGGGAGACAGGCGTCTCAACCGGCGCACCGATTGTTACATTGTGCGTGGCGACCTCCATAGTGGTCCCGTCCTGCGAAACGTCTTGTTCATCGTGAAAGTTGTCCGCCGACCTCTGCGTGGAAATGTCGGCTGCTTGGGTGTCGTCTTCGTCGTCGCGGGTGGCAACGCTCTGAGAGCCCGTGGGTGAACGGCGACGGCGTTTGCGCCTACGTGGCGAGCGTTGTTTGCGCACGTGTTCCTCAGTGTCGGACGACGGCAAGGAGGAGCGTCGACCTGGTTCGAAGGCGTCGGTGGGTACAATGAAATTGTCAAACAGGTGTTGTGAAGATGTACTGGTCTCCTCAGCATCCGGTGCGGGAGCCTGTTCGGCGGCAAGGTTGTCAGGTGGGACGTCTGTACCGTCCGTTGGTGACTGGGACGGTGGGATGTGCCGATCGGAAGGACCGGGCGACGGACTGGACGAAACTGTAGACGTGGCAAGAGCCGCTGCGTAAGTGACCGGTAGGGCGGTCATCGTGGGTGTGACGGACGCTTCCGACAACGGGAGCTGCGCGACACGTCGTTGAATGCATTCAGACCGTAGGTGACCTTCTTTCCCGCAACCGGAACAGGTCCGAGGTTGGCCGTCGTACATTATAATGGCACGGCAGCCTCCGATACGTAGATAGGAAGGCACGTGTTTCTGCAACTCGATGCGGACCTGTCTAACACCGTTTAAAACTGGATAGGTCTGAAATTGGACCCATCGTTCGGCAACATGTTCCAGAACGTTGCCATAGGGACGGAGCGCCTCGATGACGACGTCTGCAGGTAGTTCGAACGGCAGTTCGAAGATCCTTATCGTCCGTGTGCCGAGACCTGCGTGATCGACGGTAACGGGTCCGACGTTGCCGTCGGAATGACAGAAGCGCAGTCCACGTTTTGCCTCTTGAAGCACCTTGTCGCACGCCGCATCGTTGATCATTTTGACGTAGACGGTACTGCTAACTATGGACAAGTGGATACCAATTAGATCCGTTGGTGGTATTTTAACTTCATCGCGTATAAACCGTTCTACCTCCAGGGCCTTGGGTCGGGCGAAGTCGGAACAAAAGTTGAAACGTAATGTCTTCTTCCGATAGTTGTGCGCCATGGTGGTCTAGAAGGAAAACGGCACTTACAGCGGCCGAAGTAAACACAAACACACCGTGCGCGCCTCGCCCGCAGCGCTCTGGCGCGTGACCGCCTCGCAGCACTGCCGGCGGTAGACTGTGATGCCCTGGGTGGGACTCGAAGCCAGGTCTCCTGCTTACGAGGCAGATGTGGTATCTACTACACCATTCTGGCAGTGTGGCTAACATAGCTTACGGAGAGTATTCGTTTAGAGTATTCCGTACAGGTATGTGACGTTGCCAGGGTGGTGCAATGGGTAGCAAATCTTCTTGATAAGCAGGAGAACCGCGTTAAAATACCAGCTTTGGCACAAATTTTAACTGATTACTTCAGCTTTGTTGACAATTAGGTGGACTGATAAGGTAAGGAATGAGGAGGTTCTGCGCAGAATCGGAGAGGAAAGGAATATGTGGAAAGCACTGATAAGGAGAAGGGACAGGATGATAGGACATCTGCTAAGACATGAGGGAATGACTTCCATGGTACTAGAGGGAGCTGTAGAGGGCAAAAACTGTAGAGGAAGACAGAGATTGGAATACGTCAAGCAAATAATTGAGGACGTAGGTTGCAAGTGCTACTCTGAGATGAAGAGGTTAGCACAGGAAAGGAATTTCTGGCGGGCCGCATCAAACCAGTCAGTAGACTGATGGCCAAAAAAAAAAAAAAAAAAACTTCAGCTTGTATCCTTACGTGTGACTTCAGCCTTTTAGTAATACAGCCTGATCCAACGATTTACGTTCCTGCAAAGGTAGTCTGTATGATTGGGTCAATGGAAGCATCCAGTTGCACCTGTCTGCTTTGTTATATGACATAATGGCATTGTGCTGTGTGACGTTACTAAAGCGCAGAGTTTTTGAGTTGGTTGTGTTTGTAGATATCATGTTGTTGTATTTCATCATCTGGTGGTGGATATGGACATGCTAGAGTAACTTGTGGTATTAGGTTCATTTGAGTTTTGGTTGTCATCGTGATAACATTGTTTTGAGTTTAGGTAGTTGGTTCACTGATGTGGGTTGTGGAAATGTTTTCAGTGAGTTGTTAAGGTTTTTATGCTTATGTGTTTTGTGTTTTTGTTAGATATCATTGTTTTGGTGTTTGTTGTGCGGAAAGAAGACTAATATTTTTATTACTTTTTTATGTGTGAATATGACAGTGAAGTTCACGAGTGGATCATAACGTTCTGAGAAGGGTGATGGTATCATGTCTGACATACAATTTCTGCAGATGTTCGGTCTTACTGCTGAGTAGCCGCGCGGGATTAGCCGAGCGGTCTCAGGTGCTGCATTCACGGACTGCGTGGCTGGTCCCGGCGGAGGTTCGAGTCCTCCCTCGGGCATGGGTGTGTGTGTGTTAGTCCTTAGGATAATTTATGTTAAGTAGTGTGTGAGCTTAGGGACTTATGACCTCAGCAGTTAAGTCCCATAAGATTTCACACACATTTGAACATTTTTAACTGCTGAATATGTAAGATGTGACGTTTGTAGCAACAACATGAGGTTGACGAGAGTTCCGGCAGCTCGGACCAGGTAGATATGCAGGTGGCGTGAATATATATATATATATATATATATATATATATATATATATATGTGTGTGTGTGTGTGTGTGTGTGTGTGTGTGTGTGTGTGTGTGTGTGTGTGTGCGCGCGCGTAAATGTGGTGGATAAAACAAGTGGTATTGCCAGAGGCTTTGGTTCAAATGGCTCTGAGCACTATGGGACTTAACTACTGTGGCCGTTAGTCCCCTAGAACTTAGAACTACTTAAACCTAACTAACCTAAGGACATCACACACATCCATGCCCGAGGCAGGATTCGAACCTGCGACCGTAGCAGTCGCGCGGTTCCGGACTGCGCGCCTAGAACCGCTAGACCACCACGGCCGGCTCCGGAGGCTTTGATTAGTAAATAATTTTTTTTGTTGTACTCTAACGTGAAGGGCTTATTTCAATAGTGGTATAAGTCGATTTTTGTTCATTGTGAGATACAGTCCTAACGTTAAATGAGCGCTGAAAAATCTGCAGTTAAGATACCAGAAATATTCAAGCATATGGCTTCTTGCTAGAGATGAACCTTTCTTTTTGTTTGTTTGGATCATTAATTGCAGAAGCATTATGGGCAGAAAAGTGGAGGTAATGGACTTGTAAAATTATTGAAATAAGCCCTTCAAGTAATTGTGACGTTATGATGTTTTGTGTGTTTTAGCTTTATGGTTGGTGGGTTTTGTTTTAATTGATGTAGTGAATATAGGGCATTTGGGTTTTTGAATTGCAGGGATTTTGGTTTCACTTATCCGAGTTGTAGGTGCTGATTTTTTTGGCATCGATAGCTGCAGTTGAGCTATAGGTCAAGGGAAATTTCCGATTCCACGGTTTGGAGTTGTAGGTGTTTGTTATTTGATATCGATATCTGCAGTTGAGCTATGTAGGTCGAGGGAAATGTCCTATTTTACTTTTTGGGGTTATAGGTGATGCTTGTTTCGTATTGATAGCTGCGATTGACCTATATAGGTCAAGGGAAATGCCGATTCCTTTCAGTTGGTGTAGCGGAATTTTGTAATTTAATTTTTTTTGTGTTATCTGTTTTGGGATGGTGCGGTGTTTCTTTCTTGTTGTATATTTAGTTTGCCCCTTTCCTTAAACTCCCAGTTTTCCGTTGATGACCTGCTAATTTCAATTTATTTTTGGAGTGAGATGTTACTGTGTCATTTTTATTTTTGTCCCGGTTCGCTGTTGTGTGTATGTAGTGACGTCACTGTTGTCATTTTGTATACGCTGGAAGTAGCCGTTTCCACCACGCTGATGACGTCATGCGTCAAAGGAGACGGGTGGAATCGGATGGAATCGGACGCTTCTGTAATCCGCGTATGATGTTATCTTCGACCGTATACAGGATATCCCAGGAGGGATGGTCAATATTCAGTGAAATGACAGGACGAAGGAAGCGAAGGAATCTGGTAAACAAAAACTCTGAACTGCATACTTTAAGAGCTATAAGCACTTCCTTATCTTCGATACCGTGAAACAAATCTCTTCCACTGCTAGCTCTTTTTTTTCGATACTTTGAGAGATGGTATTGTGGACCAAACCATGAAGAAGATGTCCAGTAAACATGCGTTTTAAAGTGCGTACCTTTAAGAGCTATGAGCACTTGGTCATTTTCGCTACTGTGAAACACATATGTCCCCCTGAACGAGTGCTCGTAGTTCTTAAGGTATACATTTTACAGCCCACATTTACTAGATCTTTTGTCTCGAATTATCCTTTCTGTCATGTCCCTGAATACTGTCCACTCCTCCTAGCACAACCTGTAGAACAGTGCCGAATGTCTTATAGAAATCTAAAAGTACACCATCTCTCTGTTAGCCTGCGTCAACTGTTTGCCAGATTCCTTGCAAGAACAAAGTGATCTGTAACTTCGCTGAATCGTTTAAAGTAATGCTGGGGTGTTTCCTTACCAGCTTGTGTTCCTACTGAAATGTCCCCGTTATGGACACGAATGCCGGGATGATTCGTGGAAGGAAGCCACGCCATTCCCGTCGCCAACATGTTGTTCGCTGTGTGTCTCTAACCCATTAAGTACCAGTGTCCTATTTTGAGGACAGAGCACATATTTATGTATAAATACACAATAAATTATTAATTTGCAACTATTACTGTTCTACGTCATTTGTTGATGCTTTTTATAACAAATGTATGCTTACAGGAAATTGAAAGCAATAAATCCTACCATTGATTGATTATTGAATAGTAAGGCACACTTTTCGTTATTACAGGTATTTACTTTATCGACAATTTAGTAATATTTGAAATTTGTGGCAAAGATCTTTTTGTGTCTTTTAAACTACTTACATTGTTAGCGCAATTGGACTCACATTCATTGTTTTCCAGTGTCATAAAATTTGGTGTACTCGAAATAGGACACTGGGACTTGGTGTTATCATGTCAGTTATTTATATTGCTGCACGTTCGAATATGAAACTTTGCTACTGCTGATGTATTTTCTTTTTAGAACATGGTAATTTTATCAGATTTTGTTGCTGAGGTAAGTAACGGCCCCTCTTTTATGTTACCCATTAGTAAATGATACAGTACCAGATGGACAGAGGTATTTACACATTCCCTTTTCTGTAATTTGTGCTAATGTATTATTCTTTCATTTCACTTTATTTTATTTCATTTCATTTTATATAGATTATAATGGCCTTTAGACGAGATAGATACCTCACTAACGAAGAAATAGAAGAAATAATAAACAGTGACGCATTCTATAATGCGGTGTCAGATGATGAGGACCATATTGATATCACCGTATCTCCTCCTGAAGTAGACTGTATGACCAACGAAGAAGAAGGTCCAGACGACGTTACTGGAACCGAGTAGTCCTAAACATGCTGGACTGCATTGAAAAATCCGAGAATCATTGTGTATACTTTCACAATTTCTTCACTAGTAGAGATCTTCTGATTCATCTGAGGAATTTGGGTTTTCGAGCGACTGGGACTGTCAGAGAGAATCGAGTCGGTGACTGTCCACTACTGAGCAGCAACGAACTGAAAAAGACAGTTCGAGGAAACTATGACTACCAGTTCGACAGGAGAGGTGAAGTCTTATTTGTTCGATGGCACGACAACAGATGCGTTACAATTGGTACAAATTTTGACAAAGTTGTACCTTTGGGAGCAGCTACGTGGTACAGTAGACAAGCAAGTAAGAAGACACAAGTGCAACAACCTGCCGTTTTGAAGTCGTATAACGCATACATGGGAGGTGTTGACCACCATGACTGGTTAGTTGGAAAATATGCAACGGTAATTAGAGGGAGAAAATGGTACTGGGTTCTATTTACACGTATGCTGGAAATGACCCTCGTAATGCCTGGCTCTCCTACAGACTAGTACACGGGAAAAATGCACTGGATTTACTGGATTTCAGACGTCCAATGGAATACCCATCAAGTCAGTTGAGAGTGATACCAGACATCAGGTTTGATGGAATTGGACTTTTTTTTTTTTTGTCTACTGACTGGTTTGATGCGGCCCTCCACGAATACCTTTCCTGTGCTAACCTCTTCATCTCAGAGTAGCACTTGCAACCTATGTCCTCAATTATTTGCTTGACGTATTCCAATCTCTGTCTTCCTCTACAGTTTTTGCCCTCTACAGCTCCCTCTAGTACCATGGAAGTCATTCCCTCATGTCTTAGCAGATGTCCTATCATCCTGTCCCTTCTCCTTATCAGTGTTTTCCACATATTCCTTTCCTCTCCGATCCTGCGTAGAACCTCCTTCCTTGCCTTATCAGTGCACCTAATTTTCAACATTCGTCTATAGCACCACATCTCAAATGCTTCGATTCTCTTCTGTTCCGGTTTTCCCACAGTCCATGTTTCACTACCATTCAATGCTGTACTCCAGACGTACATCCTCAGAAATTTCTTCCTCAAATTACGGCCGGTATTTGATATTAGTAGACTTCTCTTGGCCAGAAATGCCTTTTTTGCCATAGCGAGTCTGCTTTTGATGTCCTCCTTGCTCCGTCCGTCATTGGTTATTTTACTGCCTAGGTAGCAGAATTCCTTAACTTCATTGACTTCGTGACCATCAATCCTGATGTTAAGTTTCTCGCTGTTCTCATTTCTACTACTTCTCATTACCTTCGTCTTTCTCCGATTTACTCTCAAACCATAGTGTGTACTCATTAGACTGTTCATTCCGTTCAGCAGATCATTTAATTCTTCTCCAGTTTCACTCAGGATAGCAATGTCATCAGCGAATCGTATCATCGATATCCTTTCACCTTGTATTTTAATTCCACTCCTGAACCTTTCTTTTATTTGCATCATTGCTTCCTCGATGTACAGAATTGGTCATATGATTGACAAAAGAAGCACGCAAAGATGATGTGTAAGAGCTAAATGCAATGGGAAACCAAAAACATATTGTTTGAAATGCCGTGTATCACTGTGTACGAAGTGTTCTGTACCATTTCACAAGAAATAAATAGTTAAGACTTGAATGCAGTTTAGTATGCTATACGATACTGTTAGATCCCAGCGTCCTATTTTGAGGACGGCCATTATATCAGCATGTATAAATATTTTTTGGCTATTTTTGTACTTATTGTAGTTCATACAGTATGTACATTATAATTAAGCAATAAAAAATTCAATTTAAAAAAAAATTAATTTGGGCTAATAACCACGATATCGATTATCTGTCGGGATGAAGTTGTAAAACGTAATTCTTGAATTGGACGGACTCACCCTGATTCGTTGCGTCTGCACCTGGCAGTTCAGGCAGTATTCTGAATTCTTTGTTCTTGTTAGGTTTTGTGATGTCTAGGACTTGCTTGAATTTATTCTCTTGACCTATTGATCTTTTACATTAATTTATTAATTCTCTTTGTTGAAGCCTTACAAAGCGTACTTCGCCCCCCTGCTTTTTGCCTCTTGATCACTTTGAAACGCCTTCCACATGCCGCTTGTAGCGTAGTACATCATGCATACAGTGCAATTAATAATGTTTTTCTTCTTTTTCTTCTAGGTAATTCGGAAGTAATGCAGTAACGTCTTCGCCTTCTCGAAGTATGTGAGTAATTTTAAACTCAGTTTCATCCAGTAGCTAAAAAAGAATCACTTGACAAGAGACGAGTAACTGCAAGCTGTATTACATTGCAGCCGAAAGTGTGTATCATCCGAGCCAACTTTTACTGCGTGCAGATTCAGGTTACGATGCAACAAGAAATTGTCCATCTGAAGCAGTTGACTATATAGGTCGAATAAAAGAGCTTAGAATTCAATAGAAAAGTGTTCGGCGTCTCGTTGGATCACCAGACTGACGCCTGCTGACGGTAAAGCTACCCTTTCTTGAAGTCGCTGTGGCGAAAAAATATGCGAAGTAGTCGGACATTGTGGAGAACGATGTTGATGAAGGCGATGATTAGCTCTTCCTTATGGGAGCACCATGTCGATGTGTCCTGCGAACGTGTGCTCAACCATGTTGCTCTGACATTCACAGAAAGGTGAATCAGGCTCGAAGCAGGTCAAGAGAGCCAGGACAGATGTCAACTGACATGAGCCGATCCCACATAACCACCCCACCCTCTGCCGCCTCCCCCACCGCGACTACCCTGTTGCAAACCTACCTAGCAAACAGCTGTAGTACGGAAACGGCACGTTTCCGGACGTCTGTTACTATTCAAAGTATTATGTACTCACTACCGTCTCGCACATGTCCGAAAGAGCGGGCACTGTTTCGATCCAGCAGCCATTATGAATTAAGACACAAATTAATTACAGACATTGGCTGCTTAGCACGACTTCGAAATACACTCCTGGAAATGGAAAAAAGAACACATTGACACCGGTGTGTCAGACCCACCATACTTGCTCCGGACACTGCGAGAGGGCTGTACAAGCAATGATCACACGCACGGCACAGCGGACACACCAGGAACCGCGGTGTTGGCCGTCGAATGGCGCTAGCTGCGCAGCATTTGTGCACCGCCGCCGTCAGTGTCAGCCAGTTTGCCGTGGCATACGGAGCTCCATCGCAGTCTTTAACACTGGTAGCATGCCGCGACAGCGTGGACGTGAACCGTATGTGCAGTTGACGGACTTTGAGCGAGGGCATATAGTGGGCATGCGGGAGGCCGGGTGGACGTACCGCCGAATTGCTCAACACGTGGGGCGTGAGGTCTCCACAGTACATCGATGTTGTCGCCAGTGGTCGGCGGAAGGTGCACGTGCCCGTCCACCTGGGACCGGACCGCAGCGACGCACGGATGCACGCCAAGACCGTAGGATCCTACGCAGTGCCGTAGGGGACCGCACCGCCACTTCCCAGCAAATTAGGGACACTGTTGCTCCTGGGGTATCGGCGAGGACCATTCGCAACCGTCTCCATGAAGCTGGGCTACGGTCCCGCACACCGTTAGGCCGTCTTCCGCTCACGCCCCAACATCGTGCAGCCCGCCTCCAGTGGTGTCGCGACAGGCGTGAATGGAGGGACGAATGGAGACGTGTCGTCTTCAGCGATGAGAGTCGCTTCTGCCTTGGTGCCAATGATGGTCGTATGCGTGTTTGGCGCCGTGCAGGTGAGCGCCACAATCAGGACTGCATACGACCGAGGCACACAGGGCCAACACCCGGCATCATGGTGTGGGGAGCGATCTCCTACACTGGCCGTACACCACTGGTGATCGTCGAGGGGACACTGAATAGTGCACGGTACATCCAAACCGTCATCGAACCCATCGTTCTACCATTCCTAGACCGGCAAGGGAACTTGCTGTTCCAACAGGACAATGCACGTCCGCATGTATCCCGTGCCACCCAACGTGCTCTAGAAGGTGTAAGTCAACTACCCTGGCCAGCAAGATCTCCGGATCTGTCCCCCATTGAGCATGTTTGGGACGTCGTCTCACGCGGTCTGCACGTCCAGCAGGAACGCTGGTCCAACTGAGGCGCCAGGTGGAAATGGCATGGCAAGCCGTTCCACAGGACTACATCCAGCATCTCTACGATCGTCTCCATGGGAGAATAGCAGCCTGCATTGCTGCGAAAGGTGGATATACACTGTACTAGTGCCGACATTGTGCATGCTCTGTTGCCTGTGTCTATGTGCCTGTGGTTCTGTCAGTGTGATCATGTGATGTATCTGACCCCAGGAATGTGTCAATAAAGTTTCCCCTTCCTGGGACAATGAATTCACGGTGTTCTTATTTCAATTTCCAGGAGTGTAGTATCGTACTTACATAAAAATCAAATTTTAGTACAAAGCTCACGAAAGTGATAAGATTAACTGAAAACGGTAGAAATCATATAGGCATATTTGACAGTGCCGTCGTCTATCGAACTGAGTGAGGCCATTGAACTGTTAAAGAGGTGGGCCATGACCAGCAGCAGGTGGCGCTAAAATCGACCATAGAAAGCAAGTCAGAGAGTACGTTTACAAACTACTGCACACTACGATGCAGTAGCTGTCAGCTCGTGAACAAATTTGAGAAAAACATTTTTGTTACTTTTATAGAAGAGAAAATCATACTAATGGCATGAAAGATTTTAAACATGGCTGCAGCAGCAACTGTTAGAATTCTTCACAATAAAGGATGACAGCCAAAAACAGTTGTAGGATAGAATTTTTTTTTATTTAAAATTCTTGACCAAGGTTTCGGTACATATAAATATACCTTCATCAGAAGTAAAACTTCTAAAATTACATCATGCACTGGAGAATAATAAAACAATTATGCCAAAGGCGTCGTCAGTAAATTAAAATATCATCTCCATTTGTACAACATGTGTAATGGGCACAGGATCAAAGCGAACAGTTTAACACCGTTGCTTCGCCTATGAACTACGGAGATGATATTTTAATTTACTGACGACGCCTTTGGCATAATTGTTTTATTATTCTCCAGTGCATGATGTAATTTTAGAAGTTTTACTTCTGATGAAGGTATATTTATATGTACCGAAACCTTGGTCAAGAATTTTAATAAAAAAAAAATTCTATCCTGCAACTGTTTTTGGCTGTCATCCTTTATTGGGAATGGCACGAAAGGTGCGTCCATAGGTAACATCGTAAAAAACTTCACAGAGGTAATCTTAAGTCAGTATTCAAAAGAGAAGACAATTGTAACCAACGACTGGTGTGGTACAATATAAACCCAATATGAGTAATAAGTAAAATGTGTGTAGGAATATCTTCACAACCACCACAAAATGAATGTACATATCAAAGTTTTGAACATGGCTGCTTGGTTCAGTGACCATTTATAAATTAAAATTGAAACAAATGAGGCCTCGGTAACAAATTTTTTTAGTCTTATTAACCATGTTCCAACATTTCCGAGAGTGCCTTCATCGGAATTTAGACGTTTAAAGTGTGTCCATGTGCAGAGTGGGGAAGGCACGCAGTCTGTCTGAGTTTGGCTGAGGGCAGATTGTGGTGGTCCGGACGAAAGACGCACTCTGACCATGCTGTCGGTTGATATTATAGGGCGGCCTCTGGCCACTGCGTCTGCCGAGCGTTGTCTGTGCCACCCCGAAGCACAGCCTGATCTGTCAACGAAACTACGTTCTTTTTTTTGGCTCAAAGGTAACGTTTTAGTACTTTTTTTTTTAATTCGCAATTGCCGGTTCCTTTAGATCCGTCAACGTCCCCGAGAATAGAGCTCTTCCGGAACTTCCTCCAGCTCCGGAGAAAATCCATCAGTGGCCCCTAGGGAGCACACGGGTATATTTCTCATCCGATCTCGCGCAGCGGCGGGGTGGGGGGAAATATCGGCCACATTTATCCGGTCTTATTCCTCTCCACCTCCCCTCAGACAGTAGCGACCCGTGACCGTGGAATCCTGTCGGCGAGGGGCTGAGAGGATGGGGGGATGGGGGGGGGGGGCGGAGAAACTCCGTTGCCAATCTACAGCTCTTCCCTCTCCACATCTGCCACACTACCTGCTGTCTCTCTCGGACTCTTGTCTTCTCTGCTGTCCCAGTTTCCCTGCCGCCTGCGCAATATCGCCCGCAGCGGTGCTAACCCCCCTACCGTGGCTCCCCCTCCACTTTCGTCTCCCCCCCCCTTCCACTACACTCCCTGCGCCGACGGCGGGCTTCCCCCCACCCCTCCCCCCTTTCCGCTGCACTACCTGTGCGACCTGCGGGAATCAGATTAGACGGCGCAGCTCCTCTGATTCGGCGCGCTGAACTTCCGAGAATGAGGCGGCGACGTCTTTGCTGGAATTTTCTGGCGAAATACGCCGACTGGTGAAGGGAAGTGTGTTGTACCACGAGGCTGCAGTCCAGATATTCGTCGAACCGCGTAGACTTATCTGACTGAAAGGGTCCGGACACCACTATGTAATCCGGAACTGACCGTAAGATGTTCAAAGAGGCCGACCCGCCAGTACAGAAGGAGATTGGGAGGCGGGGGGGGGGGGGGGGGGTCGCAAAAGACAAGCGGTAACAGCAGAGTGGGCCGGCCGGTGTGGACGAGCGGTTCTAGACGTTTCGGTCTGGAACCGCGCGACCACTACAGTCGCAGGTTCGACTCCTGTCTCGGGCATGGATGTGTGTGATGTCCCTAGGTTAGTTAGGTTTAAGTAGTTCTAAGTTACTGATCACTTCAGTCCCCTAGCGCTCAGAGACATTTGAACCATTTTTTGAGCACAATGGGTCAGTCAGTGGGGCCCGGTGAAAGGACTAGTTACTACACGTCATCGTCGTCGGCTGATATTCGTATCCGCGATTTGATTTCTCTCCTGAGATTTCCTTTGTCACGGTTCAGGCGTGGAAATGTCTCTGAAAAAAAAATGGTTCAAATGGCTCTGAGCACTATGGGACAACATCTGACTTCATCAGTCACCTACAACTTAGAACTACTTCAACCTAACTAACCTAAGGACATCACACGCATCCATGCTCGAGGCAGGGTTCGAACCTGCGACCGTAGCAGTCGCGCGGTTCCAGACTGAAGCGCCTAGAACCGCTCGGCCACTCCGGCCGGCAAACGTCTCTGATGGCTTAGTAGTCCAATCCTAGCATGGAATATGCGACCGCAGAAATTACAAATGATGGAAGGTGGATGACGTCTCTGGGCCTGGAGGAAAAGCGTCTGGCGTTTGTCATTCTCCAGTCTTCGACGTTCCCGCCCAAAGTTCTGAAGAGCATTTGAGGCAGTTGAGCTATGGTGGGCCAGTTACTCGGATCGACGTTCAGGGATTTTAGATTTTTCTTATACTGATCCATACAGCGTTTAAGAGGGCAGCTGGCGGCCTTTTACCTGCGTTCACTTCACTGTGCAACATTAGACGTGGAAGTCTGTCATCTCTCATCCGCTGGACATGGCCAACCCATCTTAGTCGGCGCCCAGTAATGAGAGCTTCAATAGTATTAATTTTCTCTTTCTCGATGTCATCCCATTTCATATTCATGATGTATCTCAGCTTCTGTAGGTTGAAGCATTCTAGTTTCTTCAGGTCGCGGCGGTATAATGGTTGGGGTTGATTTGGGGGAAGAGACCAAACTGGTAGGTTCAAATCGCTCTGAGCACTGTGGGACGTAACATCTATGATCCTCAGTCCCCTAAGAACTACTTAAACCTAACTAACCTAAGGACATCACACAACACCCAGTCATCACGAGGCAGAGAAAATCCCTGACCCAACTGCTAGGTCATCGGTCTCATCGGATTAGGGAAGTGTGGGGAAGGAAGTCGGCCGTGCCCTTTCGAAGGAACCATCCCAGCATTTGCCCGAAGCGATTTAGTGAAATCACGGAAAACCTAAATCAGGATGGCCGAACTCGGGATTGAACCGTCGTCCTCCCGAATGCGAGTCCAGTGTGCTAACCACTGCGCCACTTCGCTCGGTATAATGTCCAGGTTTTGCAACCACAGAGCAGCGTTGAGATGACAACAGCTTTATGCACCATCAAATGGTTCAAATGGCTCTGAGCACTATGGGACTTAACATCTGAGGTCATCAGCGCCCTAGAACTTAGAACTGCTTAAACCTAACTAACCTAAGGACATCACACACATCCATGCTTGAGGCAGGATTCGAACCTGCGACTGTAGCGGTTGCGCGGTTCCAGACTGTAGCGCCTAGAACCGCTCGGCCACCCCGGCCGGCTATACACCATCAAGACTCGTTTTGCCAAACGCCCAAATCCTACATAGGCAGCACGTATTCTGTTCTCCACGTCTTTTTCAGATGAGCAATTAGATGAGAATATACTTCCTAGATAAAGGAGGTGGTCCACTTGTTCCAACGGTGCATCAGAAATGAATATGCTGAAATCCGGAAGGGAAGAGCCAGGATCTGGCTGTGTGAGCATCTTAGTACTTTTAAATAATGATGGAAAGACCAAATCGTTTGTATGCCTTGATGAAACAATTCACAGACTGATGCATCTCTGCAGGTGAATGAGCTGGAGAGGCATTTTCGTCAGCATACTGCAACTCTGTTACACGAGCTTCACTCGTGAACCTTTTTGGGTGGTGTCTGGATTGGTTTAATAATCCTCCATCGAACCTGTACTTTACTTCTGCGCCAGTGTTGTTTACAGATGTTTCATGAAGCATCGCTGCCAGGTAATAGGCAAATAATGTTGGTGCAGGAACGCATCGTTGTTTGAGTCCACTCGTTATTGGGAATTCATTAGATGTTTCATTCGGGCAGATGACCCGTACAGTCATGTCATCATGGAGAGCTTTAATCAGGCCAACAAATTGTTCAGGGGAGCCGAAACATTTTAAGACCATCCACATGCATTCTCTGGGAACTATATCAAAGGCCTTTTCTGGACGTCACCTGAGTAACAGATCCACCAGGGACCTTTCAGCCCCTCTAAGGCCCCCCAAGTCGACTGTTGGTGATCTGATTGTGAAGAGGAATCGTGAAGGCTCAACCACGCCTAAACCGAGACCTGGCAGAAATGTACTGAAGCAGAGAGACCACCGAGCACTGTGCAGGATGGTTGTAAGAAATGTCACTTGTAGGTATTTGAGTGAGCTAGAACGGTACTCAGTGCTAAGCGAAGCGGACAGTGGCTGATTAGAAAGAGTGATTTGGAGTAATGAATCACGCTACACCCTGTGGCAATACGATGGAAGAGTTTGGGTTTGGGGAATGCCCAGACAACGATACCTACCATCGTGTGTAGTGCCAGCAGCGAAGTACAGAGGAAGGTGCTGGGGCGTCATAGGGGTGGTTTTCGTGCTAGGGGGTGTGGTTCCGTTCTTGCACTTAGTTTTTTTGGGTCTTCTGACTGCTTTGATGTGGCCCGCTACGAATTCCTCTCCTCTGCCAACTTCTTCATCTCAGGGTAGCACTTGCGACCTACGTCTCCATTTATTTGCTTGATGTATTCCAATCTCTGTCTTCCTCAACAGTTTTTGCCCTCTACAGCTCCCTCTGGTACCATGGAGGTCATTCCCTCATGTCTTAACAGGTGTCTTATCATCCTGTCCCTTCTCTTTATCGCCAGCTGCAGTGGCCGAGCGGTTCTGGGCGCTTCAGTCTGGAATCGCGCGACCGCTACGGTCGCAGGTTGGAATCCTGCCTCGGGCAAAGACGTGTGTGATGTCCTTAGGTTAGTTAGGTTTAAGTAATTCTAAGTTCTACGGAACTGATGACCTCAGATGTTAAGTCCCATAGTGCTCAGAGCCATGTGAACCATTTTCTTCTCTTTGTCAGTGTTTCCCATATATTCCTTTCCTCTCCCATTCTATACAGAACCTCCTCATTCGATACCTTATCAGTCCACCTGTTTTAACATTCGTCTGTAGCACCACATCTCAAATGCTTCTATTCTCTTCTGTTCCGGTTTTCCCACAGTTCATGTTTCACAACCATACAATACTGTACTCAACAATTTCTTCCTCAAATTGATTCCTATTTTTGATACTAGTAGACTTCTCTTGCTATTGCTAGTCTGCTTTTAATGTCCTCCTTACTCTGTCCGTCATTGGTTATTTTGCTGCCTAGGTAGCAGAACTCCTTAACTTCTTCTACTTCGTGACCATCAATCATGTTAAGTTTCTTGCTGTTCTCATTTCTGATGCTTCTCATTGCTCTCGTCTTTCTCAGATTTACTCCCAGTCAATATTCTTTACTCACTAGACCGTTCATTCCATTCAGCAGATCATGTAATTCTTCTTCACGTTCACTGAGGACAGCAATGTCATTGATATCGTTTCAGCTTGAATTTTAAATCCACTCCTAAACCTTTTATTTTCATCATTGCTTCTTCGATGTAGAGATTGGACAGTAGGGGCGAAGGACTACTGCATTTAAGAAGAAGTTATATACGGGAGCATCTGAACATATTTTGCATGATATTGTAGGAATAGTTCGGCGTCGATGACTGTTTGTATGAGCATTACAATGCATTATATCATGAAGGAGCATCTGTGAGGAAATGGCTACTGAACAGTAACATTCCTCAAATGGACTCATCTGTCCAGGGTCCCAATCTGAACCTAGTGGAACGTCTCTGGGATGAGTTATAACATTGCCTTTGCTCCAAACAGCGGTGTCTCAGGTTTCGGCTCTTGAGGAAGAATAATGCACTGCCATTCCTTCACGGACATTCAGACACCTCACTCAAAGTGTTCCCAGCAGAGGTGAAGTGTGGAAACAGCCATGTCCACTAATAAGTGTCCACATGAAGATCATATCAGCGCACACTCCGCTGTAGAGTGAAAATCTCATTCTGTAAACATCCCCCAGGCTGTGGCTAAGCAATGTCTCCGCAGTATCCTTTCTTTCAGGAGTGCTAGTTCTGCAAGGTTCACAGGAGAGCTTCTGTGAAGTTTGGGAAGTAGGAGACGAGCTGCTGGCGGAAGTAAAGCTGTGAGGACGGGGCGTGAGTCGTGCTTGGGTAGCTCAGATGGTAGAGCACTTGCCCGATTTCGAATCTCGGTCCGACACACAGTTTTAATCTGCCAGGAAGCTTCAGGTGTCCAGATGCTTTTGATCAGGTACTGTACAAGTAATACACGAAATGGCTTGCTGTTGTTCTACGAGCAGTGTAGCGTAGGTTGCTGGAGGAACGAATCGTTGCTCATGTTTGAGAAAAAAATGCCTAGATCATTCCCGTTTTAAAGGAAAAAAGAGAGATCGTGGAACAGATGCACAAAACCGCAGGCCTATATTTGTGACGTTGGTCTGTTGTAGCATTTTCGAACATGTTTTATGCTCGCGTGTAATGACATGGATTGCGCAGACAACAATCGTGTTAAAAGCAGCTCGCTGTAATCATCCGCGAGACCCAAACAGGCAGCAGATACTAGCGTTCGTCGTTGGTGTCGTGTATCTTGATATCCAGAGGGTGTTAGATCGCAATTCCGCACCGACGCCACAGGACCAAGATAGGAGCGTACGGAATATCAAAACAGCTACGTGGCTCGACTGAAGAGTTCATAGCAGACAGAAGTCACTTTGGACTTCCCACAACGGAGTGTTACGCCACCATTGCTTTTGACAAAAAATGGTTCAAATGGCTATGAACACTATGGGACTTTACTTCTGAGGTCTTCATTCCCCTAGACTTAGAATTACTCAAACCTAACTAACCTACGGACATCACACACATCCATGCCCGAGGCAGGACTCTAACCTGCGACCGTAGCAGCAGCGCGGTTCCGGACTGAAGCGCCTAGAACCGCTCGGCCACACCGGCCGGCCCTTACTTTTGACAGTATACTTAAATGTCCTGTTGGAGGAAGTCGCAGGGTCCATGCGGCTCTTGGCGGATGACAGTGTTGCATTGATCACAGTATCCGTACCTAAATACCGGAAAATTGCTCAAGTCACACCGATACGCAAAAAGGGAATAACAGTAATCCGCTGAATTACAAGCCCATATCACTAACGTCGATTTGCAGTATGATTTTGGAACATATACTGTGTTCGAAGAAAATGATTTATTGACACATAGTCAGCACGGATTTAGAAAATATCGTGAAACACAACTAGCTCTTTATACTCATGAAGTAATAAGTGATATCTACAGGGGATGTCAAATTGATTCCATATTTTTAGATTTCCAGAAGGCTTTCGACACCGTTTCTCATAAGCGTCTTCTAACTAATCTGCGTGCCTATGGTATATCGCCTCAGTTGTGCGACTGGATTCATGATTTCCTGTCAGAAATGTCGCAGTTCGTAGTAATAGACGAAAGTTCGTCGAGTAAAACAGAAGTAATATGCGGCATTCCCCAAGGAAGTGCTATAGTACCTCTATTGTTCCTGATCTATATTAACGACATAGGACACAATCTGAGTAGCCCTCTTACATTGTTTGCTGATGATGCTGTCATTTACCGTCTTGTAAAGACATAAGATGACTAAAACGACTTGCAAAATGATTTAGATAAGATATCTGTATGGTGCGAAAAGTAGCAGTTGACCCTGAATAAAGAAAAGTGTGAAGTTATTCACATGAGTACTAAAAGAAATCCGCTAAATTTCCCTTACCCGATAAGTCACACAAATCTGAAGGCTGTAAATTCAACTAAATACTTACGGATTAGAGCTACAACTAACCCAAGTTGGAACGATCACATAGATAATGTTGTGGGTAGAGCAAACCAAAGACTGCGATTCATTGGCAGAACAATTAGAAGGCGCAACAGGTCTACTAAAGAGACTGCTTACACCACGCTTGTCCGCCCTATTCTGGAGCATTGCTGTGCGGTGTGGGATCCGCGTCAGGTGGGACTGACGGATGACATCGAAAAAGTACAAATAAGGGCAGCTCGTTTTTTACCATCGCGAAGTAGGGGAGATAGTGTCACAGACATGATACGTGAATTGGAGTTGTAATGATTAAAACAAAGGCGTTTTTCGTTGCGACGGGATCTTCTCATGAAATTTCAATCACCAGTTTTCTCCTCCCATTGCGAAAACATTCTATTGGCACCTACCTGTATAGGGAGAAATGTTCATCACGACAAAATAAGAGAAATCAGGGCTCGCACAGAAAAATTCATGTGCTCATTTTTCCCGCGTGCCATTCGAGAGTGGAACGGTAGAGAGACAGCCTGAAGGTGGCTAATTGAACCGTCTGCCACGCACTTTATTGTGAATCGCAGAGTAATCTCGTGGACGTAGATGTAGATACATAGAAGTCGCGACGCTAGAAAACAGTAGCGAAACACGGAAAACCTGTGTAGAATCGATGCTTGGTGTGGAGTGGAAACTGACACTCCACATAAACAAACGCAGCGTACCGCCCAATAGACACAAAAACCAGTCTTTATAAAAGACATCGTATTTACGACAGTGACTGTAACACTTTCTTTATATCACGATTGCAATTTCGGCCTTAGCCATTATCAAATAAAGATGTTATGGCAAATGAGTTGACATGGCCTAATACCCATAACATCTTCACTTGATAATGGTCTAAGACAGAAATTGCAATCGTGAAATAAAGAAAGTGTTACTGTCACTGGCCTAAATACACTACTGGCCACTAAAATTGCTGCACCATGGCGAAATACAGATGATAAAGGGGTATTCATTGGACAAATATATTATACTAGAACTGACATGTGATTACAAAAAAAATGGTTCAAATGGCTCTGAGCACTATGGGACTTAACTGCTGAGCTTATCAGTCCCCTAGAACTTAGAACTACTTAAACCTAACTAACCTAACGACATCACGCACATCCATGCCCGAGGCAGGATTCGAACCTGCGACCGTAGCGATCGCGCGGTTCCAGACTGTAGCGCCTAGAACCGCTCGGCCACTCTGGCCGGCCACGTGATTACATTTTCACGCAATTTGGGTGCACAGATGCTGAGAAATCAGTACCCATAACAACCACCTCTGACCGTAATAACGGCCTTGATAGGCCTGAGCATTGAGTCAAACAGAGCTTGGATGGCGTGTACAGGTACAGCTGCCCATGCAGCTTCAACACGATACCACAGTTCATCAGGAGTAGTGACTGGCGTAGTGAGACGAGCCAGTTGCTCGACCACCATTGAATAGACATTTTCAATTGGTGAGAGATCTGGAGAATGTGTTGGCCAGGGCAGCAGTCGAACACTTTCTGTATCCCAAAGGCCCGTACAGGTCCTGCAACGTGCGGTCCTGCATTATCCTGCTGAAATGTAGGGTTTCGCAGGGATCGAATGAAGGGTGGAGCCACGGGTCGTAACACATCTGAAATGTAACGTCCACTGTTCAAACTGCCGTCAATGCGAACAAGAGGTGACCGAGACGTGGAACCAATGGCACCCCATACCATCACGCCGGGTGATACGCCAGTATGGCGATGACGAATACACGCTTCTAAAGTGCGTTCACCGCTATGTCGCGACCATCATGATGCTGTAAACAGAATCTGGATTCATCCGAAAAAATGACGTTTTGTCATTCGTGCACCCAGGTTCGTCGTGGAGTACACCATCGCAGGCGCTGCTGTCTGTGATGCAGCGTCAAGGGTAACCGCAGCCACGGTCTCCGAGCTGATAGTCCGTGTTGCTGTAAACGTCGTCGAACTGTTCGTGCAGATGGTGGTTGTCTTGCAAACGTCCCCATGTGTTGACTCTGGGATCGACACGTGGCTGCAACATCCGTTACAGCCGTGCGGATAAGATGTCTGTCATCTCGACTGCTAGTGATACGAGGCCGTTGGGATCCTGCACGGCGTCCCGTATTACCCTCCTGAACCCACCGATTCCATATTCTGCTAACAGTCATTGGATCTCGAGCAACGCAAGCAGCAATGTCGCTATACGATAGAGGCTACAAGCCGACCTTTATCAAAGTCGGAAATGAGAAATCGGGTGGAAACTTTCCTCATGTAAGCACGTTGTAGGTGTCGCCACCGGCGCCAACCTTGTGTGAATCATCTGAAAAGCTAATCATTTGCATATCACAGCATCTTCTTCCTGTCGGTTAAATTTCGCGTCTGTGGCACGTCATCTTCGTGGCGTAGCAATTTTAGTGGCCAGTAGTGTATGATGCCTTTTATAAAGTTCTACATGACTGTTGATCCCAGTTGTATGAACTTAATTAGAAAGACCCGTCATTGTACGATTATAAGATAGGACTCACTTTTGCCGACCGCTGTGGCCAAGCCTTTCTAGGCGCTTCAGTCCGGAACCGCGCTGCTGCTACGGTCACAGCTTCGAATGCTGGCTCGGGCATGGATGTGTGTGATGGCCTTAGGTTAGTTAGGTTTAAGTAGTTCTAAGTTCTAGGGGACTGATGACCTCATATCATAAGTCCCATAGAGCTATTTTGAACCATTTTTGACTCTTTTATGAACTATCAAGAAGTATGCGTACGGCGTGACTGAAAGTAAATGGAGGACACAAAACTAACCGTAGGCAAGGCAGATGTCGCACTGAGATTCATTGGAAGCATCTTCGGGATGTGTAGTGCATCCACAAAGTCAGTAGCTTACAAAACACTCGTTCGACCAATACTTGAATACTACTCTTCGGTATGGGATCTGTACTGATAGAGGAAGCAGAGAATCCCCAAAGAAGAGCAGGGCGTTTCGTCACAGATTCGTTTAGTAAGCGTGAAAGCTCGTCGAGTAGCAGACGCTGCAAGAGAGGGATCATGCATCACAGTACGGTGTATTGTCAAAGTTGCCAGAGCGTACGTTAGTAGGAGGGTGAACCAAAATATTCCCTCCTCTGACATATATCTCAGCGACACAGGTGTCGCCCGGCCACCAAGAGCTGTTTGCAGGACGATTGATTGACGGACCATGTTATATGGCTCCTTCCGTGTATAGCGATTTTACGACTATGACGAATGGGGCCTGAAGATGGCATCAATGTAATGCCGAAACTGGTAGCCCATAGAAGTTCATAAAATAAATTTCTACAATACATACGGCTGTTGGTAAATTATTGCATCAAGAAGTTCATGCCAGCCGTCGTCAATGAAGACTAACGTTCGGCTCTGCTAATGGTATACTACGCCTTCCACATCGCTGACTACGGGTTCTACACAACGCTGGTGACTACTCTGAAGGACAGTAACAGGTGCAAACATGTAACTCTTTTGTATCGGTTGTGAATAAATAGTTACCACTATTAAAGCACCAACCCTCGTACTTAATTTCTGACACAGATATGCTTTTCCATTTGTTTCTGGAGAGTACTTTTGAAATGAGTCTTTGGTTTGGTGGGCTAGTTTTATGACTTCTGCTGTGACAATTTTTGTATTCTGTTTTTGTATTTGTAGTTAAGCCACTGTACACTATTTTGTTTTCTGATGATGTCTCACTTTGTCTTGTTCCCATTCTTGTGTTTTGTATGTCTGTTTCTGCGACAGTCTGCAGTTGTATTGATGTGTAGCGTAGTCAGAATTCTGGACAGCATTGTAAGGTGGCGGTTTGGTTGTAATTGGGGAACTATTGGGTTGGTGCATAACTTCGTAGCGTTTTTCCATTTCCTTAATAAACACAAACATTATGAAGTACCTCGAAGAAAACGATTTATTGACACACAGTCAGCACGGATTCAGAAAACATCGTTCTTGTGAAACACAACTAGCTCTTTATACTCATGAAGTATAAGTGCTATCGACGGGGATGTCGTATTGATTCCATATTTTTAGATTTCCAGAACGCTTTCGACACCGTTCCTCACAAGCGTCATCTAACCAAACTCCCTGCCTACGGAGTATCGCCTCAGTTGTGCGGCTGGATTCGTGATTTCCTGTCAGAGAGGTCACAGTTCGTAGTAATAGACGGAAAGTCATCGAGTAAAACACAAGTAATATCCGGCGTTCCCCAAGGAAGTGTTATAGGGCCTCTATTGTTCCTGATCTATATTAACGACATAGGAGACAATCTGAGTAGCCATCTTAGATTGTTTGCAGATGATGTTGTCATTTACCGTGTTGTAAAGTCATCAGATGATCAAAACGAATTGCAAAATGATTTAGATACGATATCTGTACTGTGCGAAAAATGGCAATTGATCCTGAATAAAGAAAAGTGTGAAGTTATTCACATGAGTACTAAAAGAAATCCGCCAAATTTCGATTACCAGATAAATCACACAAATCTGAAGGCTGTAAATGTAACTAAATACTTAGGGATTACAATTACAAATAACCTAAACTGGAACGATCACATGCGTGACATTGTGGGTAGAGCAAACCAAAGACTGCGATTCATTGACAGACCACTTAGAAGGTGCAACAGGTCTACCAAAGAGACTGCTTACACAACGCTTGTCCGACCTATTCTGAAGTACTGCTGTGCGGTGTGGGATCCGCATCAGGTGGGACTGACCGAAAAAGTACAAAGAAGGGCAGCTCGTTTTGCGTTATCGCGAAATAGGGGAGATAGTGTCACAGACATGATACGTGAATTGGAGTGACAATGATTAAAACGAAGGCGTTTTTCGTTGCGACGGGATCTTCTCATGAAATTTCAGTCACCAGTTTTCTACTCCGATTGCGAAAACATTCTGTTGCCACCCGCCTACATAGGGAGAAATGGTCATCACGATAAAATAAGAGAAATCAGGCCTCACACAGAAAAATGTACGTGTTCGTTTTTTCCCGCGTGCCATTCGAGAGTGGAACGGTAGAGAGACATCTTGAAGGTGGCTCATTGAACCTTCTGCCAGGCACTTTATTGTGAATAGCAGAGTAATGATCTAGATGTAGATGTAGACAACAGGTACATATCAATAATATATTCTCCTTCACTATTTACAACGTTGGGGTAACTGCTAGAATGTGTGACTGTTGAAATGACGTGTTTCTGAGGCGGAGAACTCGTCGAGCTATCTTCGGAGCGCATTTTCATCCGTAAAGGAAGTTCTTTGGAAGTTGTTCCACCGAGAGCGGAAAAGATGAAATTCTGAGGGCGCAAGATCAGATGGATAGGGTGGGTGCGGATTGACTTCCCAGCCCAGCTCCTGTATAGTGTTTTTCGTCAGTCTGATAGAATGTGGGCGGGCGTTATTGTGGAATGGCACCGGTTCACACAGTCCTCCTGCTCGTTGTTCTCTAAATGCGTCTGCGAGACGTCTCAGTTGGTGACAATAAATGTCAGCAGTGACGGTTACACCTCGGGGTAGGAATTCGTAGGTCACCACACCGTCGCTCTTGCACCAGATGCATAACATTCCTTTTTGTAAATGAGCGCTGCTCTTTCTACGGGGAGTTACTGCTTTGTTTGAGCTCAACGATTCCTTTCTTTTCCTGATGTTAGCATAAAGACACGGTTTCTTGTCGCCAGTGACGATACAGGGTAGGAACTGTCGGTGTTGTCCACGAGCCAGTTGATGACGAGCAAACATAGATGTACATACGGTCACCCGATTACTGCGGCTCAGTGCATGCGGTAACCATATACCATTTTCGAACCTTCCCTATTGCATGCAAATGTCGCACGATGGTGGAATGGTCACAGTTCGTCACATTTGGCGGTTCTCGACTCCACTGACGTGGATCGTTGTGGATAAATGCGATTAAACGATCTCCATGAAACTCTGAAGGTCTTCCTGAACGCAGAGAGTTACTAAAATCAAAACGATCCTCCTTAAGGGGAGCCGGAGGTGCCTATGCTGCCCATGTTAAAATCACAAAGTTTGAGGAACATTTATGAATAAACTACCAAATAGAAAAATTTGAATTTTTTTTTTTACATATAGAGTGGTTTAGTTTTGCAGTTATGACAGAGGGATTTTTGAGTATCTTTTCTACTTTCCTTCCAATTATTTTTTTTATTAATGACCCAATTTTTTTTTACAAATAATTGCTTTACAATTAATCTGAAATAAAACTACTGAACATATTGCCAAATGGCTGTGTTACAATGTAAGTTTGACCACTAGGAGTGCTGTATAAAAATTTCATCTCTCTAGCTTGGGTGGATTTTGATAAAATGTTCCTTATATTCGAATAATTCTAATTTACAGGAAATGGCTATCAAAGTTTCTCAATACATTCCTGCACTATAGGATGGATTATCAGGGTCTTCTTCATCATCCTCCAAAAGCTTCCTCTTCTGTCTTCTTTTCTGGCCTGTTCTTCCATCATACTTCATATGCCTTTCTCTTCTTTCTGCTCCTCTTCTCCTTTCTCTGTCAACATTTCTTAGTGCTCGTACAGTGTTCACCCTCGCTGTAAATCCTAATGCCTTCAGAACTTCACACTTCACACTGTTCCCTTGGTTGTAGGATGCTATTGCATCATAAATGCCAAAGTGCAGTGTTTTCATGCTTACGAACACCCTTTTAGGAATCACTTTCCAAATCAAATTGTTTACGCTCTCATTAGGATTCTGCGTCTTTCCGTGTAGACATTTGTGTAACAATTCTCGCTGTGCTAAGTCATGAAAAATTGGTTTCATTGCATATATTTCTTAGTGCTCGTACAGTGTCACTAACATATTCACGAAATCTGTCACTTTCACCAGTCAGCTTCTTGCTAGAAGATGTCAGAGGGCTATGGCCGGCCATGTGTTGCTCAGCAGAAGAACGCACTGTTTCTGTAATTGTAGTATCGCAACTTGGTATTAGTGTTAATTTTCTTTTCCCTGCATTCTTCCTCTTCTTATATACACAGTTACTAAAACGTGGCATCGTAACCAGAACAACGCTTTACACAAGAAGTATAATACTACCAACAACAGGCGCAACACTGAACTAATTGGAAATGGTAAACAACAAAGAGACGATGTTCCGCGCTCTTAGCGCTTCGTTTGTCACAGAAAACAATGTAGCCAACCCTTGCACACTCGCTGTATGCGTAACATAAGGCGCTGTATGCGTAACAGGCCGAGAAAATCCCAAGCAGTTCGCCAGGAAGTCACGAGAGGGTGTTAGATGCATTCAGCGGCCGCCCATTTCCTCTGCAGGCGTGGGGGAAAATGGTAATAACTCCACTTCTAGGGCGAGTAGGACAATAATTCAAAGTTTACATTAAAGAGGAATGTTCCAATTAATTTTAGGTAGCAAAAAAAATCGTAATTTTTTGGATTTGACCACCTCCGGCTCCCCTTAAAACGAGAAAACCGATTTCTTACCTAGTTTCTGTCTGCCTCCGCTGCTGTCACCGCTCTATTGAAGCCAAACAGAAGAGTATGTCTGAAATGTTCCAATTTCTCCGATCCACGCTCCATTTTCGAGCATCCATAGCTGTACCCACGCTCTCTAAATGGCAAAATAGTTTTTTGTTGTGGACAACCGCATCTGAAGTGATACGCATTCGTGGAATGAACCGCTTTCAGCTTTTACAGGAACACGATGGGTTTCGTCATTTCATATCACCAATCAGACTACCTGCAAAAGGGTTGGGAATGAACCAGGAGACACTGCGACAAATTGTTGTTGAGCACCTGCATCTCTTGCCATACAAAATTCAAACCTATCAGCCATTACGCCCCAGAGCCATGGTAACTGTGGTGTCACCGCCAGACACCACACTTGCTAGATGGTAGCCTTTAAATCGGCCGCGGTCCGTTAGTATACGTCGGACCCGCGTGTCGCCACTGTCAGTGATTGCAGACCGAGCGCCGCCACACGGCAGGTCTAGAGAGACTTCCTAGCACTCGCCCCAGTTGTACAGCCGACTTTGCTAGCGATGGTTCACTGATAAAATACGCTCTCATTTGCCGAGACGATAGTTAGCATAGCCTTCAGCTACGTCATTTGCTACGACCTAGCAAGGCGCCATTATCATTTGCTATTTATCTTGTGATGCATGTACCGTCAGACCGATGTTCACCAATTTATGGATTAAAGTTAAGTATTCCCGCAGCTACGTACGTTCTTAGCTACTATAACTTCCTTTACCTGTTCCAGACCTCAGGCCAGCCTGCGTGAGCTTAAACGCGTGCCTTTCGGCTACCCGTCACTGTGGATTGGCTGTCTTTCCCGTCCACAACAGTAACAGCGGATGCGTTTCGCCAACACTACTGTCCACAACATCACTTTCATTTGGATGCGTTCGTCAATAAAATTAGCGCATTTGGCGGACTGAGAATCCGTATTTTTCCATAAAGAAGGCTCTTCACCCTCAACGGGTGACCATTTAGTGCGCAATGTCCAGTCACGGAATAATCGATGCGATATTCCTCGACGGCACGGTATCACTTTCATTTGGATGCGTTCGTCAATAAACAAAATTAGCGCATTTGGCGGACTGAGAATCCGCATTTTTCCATAAAGAAGGCTCTTCACCCTCAACGGGTGACCATTTAGTGTGCAATGTCCAGTCACGGAATAATCGATGCGATATTCCTCGACGGCACGGTATCACTTTCATTTGGATGCGTTCGTCAATAAACAAAATTAGCGCATTTGGCGGACTGAGAATCCGCATTTTTCCATAAAGAAGGCTCTTCACCCTCAACGGGTGACCATTTAGTGTGCAATGTCCAGTCACGGAATAATCGATGCGATATTCCTCGACGGCACGGTATCACTTTCATTTGGATGCGTTCGTCAATAAACAAAATTAGCGCATTTGGCGGACTGAGAATCCGCATTTTTCCATAAAGAAGGCTCTTCACCCTCAACGGGTGACCATTTAGTGTGCAATGTCCAGTCACGGAATAATCGATGCGATATTCCTCGACGGCACGGTATCACTTTCATTTGGATGCGTTCGTCAATAAACAAAATTAGCGCATTTGGCGGACTGAGAATCCGCATTTTTCCATAAAGAAGGCTCTTCACCCTCAACGGGTGACCATTTAGTGTGCAATGTCCAGTCACGGAATAATCGATGCGATATTCCTCGACGGCACGGTATCACTTTCATTTGGATGCGTTCGTCAATAAACAAAATTAGCGCATTTGGCGGACTGAGAATCCGCATTTTTCCATAAAGAAGGCTCTGCACCCTCAACGGGTGACCATTTAGTGTGCAATGTCCAGTCACGGAATAATCGATGCGATATTCCTCGACGGCACGGTATCACTTTCATTTGGATGCGTTCGTCAATAAACAAAATTAGCGCATTTGGCGGACTGAGAATCCGCATTTTTCCATAAAGAAGGCTCTTCACCCTCAACGGGTGACCATTTAGTGTGCAATGTCCAGTCACGGAATAATCGATGCGATATTCCTCGACGGCACGGTATCACTTTCATTTGGATGCGTTCGTCAATAAACAAAATTAGCGCATTTGGCGGACTGAGAATCCGCATTTTTCCATAAAGAAGGCTCTTCACCCTCAACGGGTGACCATTTAGTGTGCAATGTCCAGTCACGGAATAATCGATGCGATATTCCTCGACGGCACGGTATCACTTTCATTTGGATGCGTTCGTCAATAAACAAAATTAGCGCATTTGGCGGACTGAGAATCCGCATTTTTCCATAAAGAAGGCTCTTCACCCTCAACGGGTGACCATTTAGTGTGCAATGTCCAGTCACGGAACAATCGATGCGATATTCCTCGACGGCACGGTATCACTTTCATTTGGATGCGTTCGTCAATAAACAAAATTAGCGCATTTGGCGGACTGAGAATCCGCATTTTTCCATAAAGAAGGCTCCTCACCCTCAACGGGTGACCATCTAGTGCGCAATGTCCAGTCACGGAATAATCGATGCGATATTCCTCGACGGCACGGTATCTAGCGAATGGTACGTGAAGGTTTTGGAAGATGACTTCATCCACATTACGCAAAGTGACCCTGATTTCGACAAGATGTGGTTCAGGCGGGACAGAGCTCGACCCCATCGAAGCAGGAGTGTGTTTGATGTCCGGGAGGAGCACTTAAGGGGCCGTATTCTGGCTCTGGGGTACCCAGAGGCCACTGGCATGGACCGCGATTGGCCGCCATTTTCCCCGGATCTGAACACATGCGACTGTTTCTTAAGTTGTACAGCAATAACCACAAAACCATTGCTGAGCCGGAAACAGCCATTCAGGAGGTCATCGACAGCATCGATGTTCCGACACTTCAGCGGGTCATGCAAAATTTCGCTATTCGTCTCCGCCACATCATCGCCAATAATGGCCAATCAAACATGTCGTGACCTAAAGCCGAATATCTGTAGTGATGTTTAGATGTTGAATCTGGGATTCTAAAACAGCTAAGATCCTTAGACGCCAGGAAGGCATCTGGCGCAGACGGTATCCCCGTAAGATTTTATGTTGACTATGCTACAAATATAGCACCATTCTTATCCACCATCTATCAGAGATCATTGCAACGGCGGAAAGTACCACGGGACTGAAAGAAGGCCCAGGTCATAGTAATCTATAAAAAGGGTACAAAATCGAATGCATATAACTACTGGCCAATTTCACTGACATCGACTTGCTGTAGAATCACGTAACAAATGGCTCTGAGCACTATGGGACTTAACATCTTATGTCATTAGTCTCCTAGAACTTAGAAATACTTAAACCTAACTAACCTAAGGACATCACACACATCCATGCCCGAGGCAGGATTCGAACCTGCGACCGTAGCAGTCCCGCGGTTCCGGACTGAAGCACCTAGAACCGCACGGCCACCGCGGCCGGGAATCACGGAACATATTTTGTGTTCAGACATAATGACGTTGCTAGACTCTGAGAAGCTCATCTGCAGAAACCAGCACGGTTTTAGGAAACAGCGGTCATGCGAGACACAGCTGGCCCTCTTTGTGCATGACATACAACAGGCTCTAGATACCGGCTCCCAGGTTGATGCCATATTCCTCGACTTTCGAAAGACGTTCGACTCAGTTCTGCGCTGTCGCTTGCTCCAAAAAGTGCGCGCTTACGGTCTATCCAATGACATATGCGGTTGGATAGAAAGTTTTCTAACAGACTGGGAGCAGTATGTCGTCCTGAATGGGGTGACTTCAACAGAAACAAGAGTAACTTCAGGTGTGCCCCAGGGCAGCGTATTAGGTCCGCTGCTTTTCAATATTTACATAAACGATCTGGTTTATGGTATTGACAGCGGCATTAGACTGTTTGCCGATAATGCTGTAGTCTACAGAAAAAAGTAGTATCACACGAAAGTTGCGAACAAATCAATGAGGATTTGCAGAAAATAAATGAGTGGTGTAATGACTGGCGGTTATCTCTCAATATTAATAAGTATAACCCACTGCGTATAACAAGGCGAAAATCCCCATTAATGTACGAGTACAAAATAAATGCCCAGTCTTTGGAAGCGGTAACGTCCGTCAAGTATCTGGATGTGACTATTCGTAATGATGTTAAATGGAATGATCAGATTACACAAGTAACGGGTAAGGTGAACTCTAGATTGCGGTTTATTGGTAGAATCCTGAAGCGATGCAGTCCTTGAACAAAGTTCGTCCAGTCTTGGAGTATTGCTCGTCTGCATGGGACCCTTACCAGTTGGGTCTGATTCAAGAGATTGAGAAGGTCCAAAGAAGAGCAGCAAGATTCGTGACTTTTACACATTTAGCCACCGCGAGAGCGTTACAAATCTCGTTGAAAGTTTGAAGTGGTATACACTTGCTGAAAGACGACGCGCTAAACGGAAGGGGCTGCTCACTAAATTCCGAAATCCGATCTTCGCCGAGAATGTAGAGCATATGTTATTACCACCGACTTTCAAATCGCGCAATGATCACCATTCAAAGATAAGGGAAATTAGAGCTCGTACTGAGGCGTTCAGACAGTCGTTTTTCCCTCGCGCGATCCGCGAGTGGAACAGAGTGGACGAGGGGGGGGGGGGGGGGGGGGGGGGGGATATGATTTTTGGGTGAATTTTGCTCTCCGCCACACTTGGTGGCTAGCGGAGTGTATATGTTGATGTAGAATAAAGTGTGTGCACGCTTTAGTTTGTAACTCATGTACGTCTTTTTCATATATGTAGTTCAATAATTGTCACCCAGTACATAAATAGGTTTGTATGGAACTGTAAGTGCACGAGACCTATATCTCTAACGTCGATCAGTTGTAGAGTTTTGGAACACGTATTATGTTCGAGTATAATGACTTTTCTGGAGACTAGAAATCTACTCTGTAGCAATCAGCATGGGTTACGAAAAAGACGGTCGTGTGAAACCCAGCTCGCGCTATTCGTCCACGAGACTCGGAGGGCCATAGACACGGGTTCACAGGTAGATGCCGTGTTTCTTGACTTCCGCAAGGCGTTCGATACAGTTCCCCACAGTCGTTTAATGATCAAAGTAAGAGGATATGGACTATCAGACCAATTGTGTGATTGGATTGAAGAGTTCCTAGATAACAGAACGCAGCATGCCATTCTTAATGGAGAGACGTCTTCCGAAGTAAGAATGCTTTCAGGTGTGCCGCAGGGGAGTGTCGTAGGATCGTTGGTATTCACAATATACATCAATGACTTTGTGGATGACATCGGAAGTCATTGAGGCTTTTTGCGGATGATGCTGTGGTATATCGAGAGGTTGTAACAATGGAAAATTGTACTGAAATGCAGGAGGATCTGCAGCGAATTGACGCATGGTGCAGGGAATGGCAATTGAATCTCAGTGTAGAGAAGTGTAATGCGCTGCGAATACATAGAAAGAAAGATCCCATGTCATTTAGCTACAATATAGCAGGTCAACAACTGGAAGCAGTTAATTCCATAAATTATCTGGGAGCACGCATTAGGAGTGATTTAAAATGGAATGATCATATAAAGTTGATCGTCGGTAAAGCGGATGCCAGACCGAGATTCATTGGAAGAATCCTAAGGAAATGCAATCCGAGAACAGAGGAAGTAGGTTACAGTACACTTGTTCGCCCAGTGCTCGAATACTGCTCACCGGTGTGGGAGACGTACCACATACGGTTGATAGAAGAGATAGAGAAGATCCAACGGAGAGCAGCGCGCTTCGTTACAGGATCATTTAGTAATCGCGAAAGCGTCACAGAGATGATAGATAAACTCCAGTGGAAGACTCTGCAGGAGAGACGCTCAGTAGCTCGGTACAGGCTTTTGTTGGAGTTTCGAGAACCGATGAATCATGGAGTATATTGCTCCGTCCTACGTATATCTCGCGAAGAGACCGTGAGGATAAAATCAGAGAGATTAGAGCCCACAGAGGCATACTGACAATCTTTCTTTCTACGAACAATACGAGACTGGATCAGAAGGGAGAACCGATAGATGTAGTCAAAGTACCCTCCGCCACACACCGTCAGGTTGCTTGCGGAGTATGGATGTTGATGTAGATAATTGTCACCCTGTACGTGATTAGGTTTGTATGGATCCGTGAATGCACGAGTGCTATTCGCACCTGGCCGTTTTTTTTTTTTTTTTTTTTTTGTTGGGGAGGCGACAGTTTGGTAGTGAGTTGCGGAACTGCTGTCGAACACTTGGGTTGCTGAGTTGTCGCGGCGGTACGTGCTGTGGCGCGCCGAACTGGTGGCGACCGCGCCAGGAGAAGAGTCGGGAACAGACAGGACGGGGCAGGGCTGGCTCCTGAGGGAGGCGCAGGCAGGAAGCGGCCCATCTTAGGGCCGGACGCCCTGCCGGGTCCTGAGGAAGTGGCCAGTTAGCCATCAAGGCCCTCCCCATCGCCACCAATCAGCGCCGCCGCCGTCGCCGGCACGACCGCGTGCGCGCCTTTCGGTAGCCGGCCGTCCGCCCATCTCCAGCTTCCGCACCCGAATAGCGCCAACGCACACGCACGGCGGTCGCACTGCTACGCGTCTTTGCGTTCTAGCGATGAGAATGTAGCACAGCGGACGTCCACCAGTTCCCACTACTAGAGGTCGTACGGCACTTGGCGGCCCGGAACGGGCTCTACTACGAGGGCAGTGAGGGAAACAAAAGAAATTTTCGAACTAGGTATTAAAACCTGTGGAGAAGAAATATAAACTTTGAGGTTCGCCGATGACATTGTAATTCTGTCAGAGACAGCAAAGGACTTGGAAGAGCAGTTGAGCGGAATGGACAGTGTCTTGAAAGGAGGATATAAGATGAACATCAACAAAAGCAAAACGAGGATAATGGAATGTAGTCGAATTCAATCGAGTGATGCTGAGAGAATTAGATTAGGAAATGAGACACTTAAAGTAGTAAAGGAGTTTTGCTATTTGGGGAGCAAAATAACTGATGATGGTCGAAGTGGAGAGGATATAAAATGTAGACTGGCAATGGCAAGGAAAGCGTTTCTGAAGAAGAGAAATTTGTTAACATCGCGTATAGATTTAAGTGCCAGGAAGTCGTTTCTGAAAGTATTTTTATGGAGTGTAGCCATGTATGGAAGTGAAACATGGACGATAAATAGTTTGGACAAGAGGAGAATAGAAGCTTTCGAAATGTGGTGCTATAGAAGAATGCTGAAGATTAGATGGGTAGATCACATAACTAATGAGGAGATATTGAATAGCATTGGGGAGAAGAGAAGTTTGTGGCACAACTTGACTAGAAGAAGGAATCGGTTGGTAGGACATGTTCTGAGGCATCAAGGCATCACAAATTTAGTACTGCAGGGCAGTGTGGAGGGTAAAAATCGTAGAGGGAGACCAAGTGATGAATACACCAAAGCAGATTCAGAAGGATGTAGGCTGCAGTAGGTACTGGGAGATGAAGACGCTTGCACAGGATAGAGTAGCATGGAGAGCTGCATCAAACCAGTCTCAGGACTGAAGACCACAACAACAACAGACCTGTTTATTTCTACAACGGTTTACATCAGTTTACAGCTTGAACATTTAGCTACCGGGTGATCAAAAAGTCAGTATAATTTTGAAAACCGAATAAATCACAGAATAATATAGAGAGGTACACATTGACATACATGATTGGAATTACATGGGGTTTTATTAGAATCAGAAAAATACAAAAGTTCAAAAAATGCCCGACAGATGACGCTTCATCTGATCAGAATAGCGATAATTAGCATAACAAAGAAAGACAAAGCAAAGATGATGTTCTTTACAAGAAATGCTCAATACGTCCACCATCATTGCTCAACAATACCTGTAGTCGAGGAATAATGTTGTGAACAGCACTGTAAAGCATGTCGGTCGATCACGATACACTTGCGACCCAAAGCCAATAATCGTATGGACTGAGGTCTGGGGACCTGGGAGGCCAAGCATGATGAAAGTGGCGGCTGAGCACACGATCATCACCAAACGACGAGCGCAAGAGATCTTTCACGCGCCTAGCAATATGGGGTGGAGCGCCATCTCGCATAAACATCGTACGTTCCAGCAGGTGTTTATCTGCCAGGCTGGGGATGATGCGATTCTGTAACACATCGGCGTACCTCACACCCGTCACGGTAGCAGTTACAAAATCAGAATCACGCATTTCCTCGAAGAAAAAAGACCCGATAACTGTAGATGTAGAAAATCCAACCCATACCGTGACTTTCTCGTTGTGAAATGAAGTTTTCACGACAGTTCTAGGATTTTCAGTAGCAGTTGTGGGCGTTGGAAGGTCCTCGGAGCGTGAAATGTGCTTCGTCGGTCCACAACACGTTACTCAACCAATCGCCATCTTCCGCCATCTTTTGAAACGTCCACACCGCAAATGCCCTCCGCTTCGCTAAATCGCCAGGTAACAGTTCACGATGCCGATGGATTTTGTACGGGCAGCATCGGAGGGTACGCCTCAGTGCCAACCAAACAGTAGTGTATGGAATGCCGGTGCGACGTGCGACTGCACGAGCGCTGACTTCCCCGTGCATAGACGAACCCGCTACAGTCTCCATTTCTTCCTGAACTGTCTCAGCAGCATTACGCCTTGTGCTCTGTTGGCCACTACGGGGTCTATCATCTAAACAACCTGTGGCTTCGAACTTCGAAATCATTCTCGGCACAGCTGCATTTGTCAACGGACCTTTACCCGTTCGAATGCCCTTCCTATGGCGATAGGATCGTAACGCTGAACTAGCACATTCCCCATTCTGATAATACAGCTTCACTAAAAGCGGCTTTTCAGGTAACGTCAACATGCTGCGACTGCTGGCGCATCTGATTCTCTCTCTCTCATTACAGTTCCTTTCATACACCATTGTCATGCGCAGTCACGGACGTTTTGCTGTCCAGCGCCATCTGCGGATATTTTGTGAACTTCTTTTTTTTTATTCTAATAAAACTCCCTGTCATTCTAAGCATGTGTATCAATTTTTACATCTACCTTATTCCGTGGTTTATTAGGTTTTCAAATTTATACTGACTTTTTGATCACCCGGTATTTTTCGACATGATCACCATTTTTGTCGATGCATTTTTGTAGACGCTGTGGCAGTTTTTGTATGCCCAGCTCGCCGCCATGCTGTTCAGAAAGTTATTAACTTCTTTCGTCTCGTCGTCGGAGCTGAACCGCTGGGACCTAAATTAACAGTGACAGGTACTGTGAGACACTGAAAAAATCCAAAGGACAATTCAGAACCAGAGAAGACGAATGTTGAGCAAGGGCGTACACATTCTCCATGACAACGCCCGCCCACACATCGATCGGCAAACCGTTGCTCTCCCGCAACAATTTCAGTGGAAAATAATCACCCACCCACCCTACGGTCCTGACTTGGCGCCCAGTGACTATCACCTGTTCGCTAGGTTAAAAGAACATTTGGCCGAAAAGCGATTCAGCACCGACGACGAGGTGAAAGAAGAGGTTCATAACTTTCTAAACAGCATGGCGGCGAGCTGGTATGACGTGGGCATACGAAAACTGCCACAGAGTCTACAGAAATGCATGGACAGAAATGGTGATTATGTCGAAAAATAGCTAAATGTTCAAGCTGTGAACTGATGTAAACCATTGTAGAAATGAACAGGCCTATGTACCTATAAAAAAATAGGAGACCTTACTTTGGTATTACCCTCGTAAGAACGCTACTCATTAATTCTTGATTTCTATGGCCACAATCTCTGAAGTTGCTTTACAATTCCTCAGGATGCTATCGTTCCGTCGTTACAACCACACTGAAGCGCCAAAGAAACCGGTATAGGCGTGGGTACTGAAATACAGAGATATGTAAACAGGCAGAATACGGCGCTGCGCTCGGCAACGCCTATATAAGGCAACAGGTGTCTGCCGCAGTTGTTAGATCGGTTACTGCTGCTACAACGGCAGGTTACCAAGATTTAAGTGAGTCTCAACATTGTGGCGATGGGATACGCCGTCTTCGAGGTAGCGACGAAGTGGGGATTTTTCCGTATGACCATTTCATGACTGTACCGTGAATATCAGTAATACGGTGAAACTTCAAAATCTCCGACATCGCTGCGGCCGGAAAAATATCCTGCAAGAACTGGACCAACAACGACTGTATAGAGTCATTCAACGTGACAGAAGTGCAACCCTTCCGCAAATTGATGCAGATTTCAATGCTGAGTCATCAACAAGTGTCAGCGTGTGAACCATTCAACGAAACAACATCGATATGGGCTTTCGGAGCTGCAGGCCCACTCGTATACTTTTCCTGACTGCACGACACTAAGATTTTACGCCTCGGCTGGGCCCGTCAACACCGACGTTGGACTGTTGATGACGCCTGGTCGGACGGGTCTCGTTTCAAATTCCATCGAGAGGATGGACGTCTACGGGTATGGAGACAACCTCATGAATTGGTGGAACCTGCATGTCAGCAGGGGACTGTTCAAGCTGGTGGAGGCTCTGTAATGGTGTGGGGAGAGTGTAGTTCCAATGATGTGGAACACCTGATACGTCCAGATACGACTCTGACTGGTGACACGTTCGTAAGCATCCTGTCTGATCACCTGCATCCATTCATGACCATTGCGCAATTCGACCGACTAGGGCAATTCCAGCAGGACAATGCCGCACCCCACCCGTCCAGAATTACTACAGAGTGCCTCCAGGAACACTCTTCAGAGTTTAAACATTTCGGCTGGCCACCAAACTCCCGGACATGAACATTATTTAGCATATCTCCGATGTCTTGCGGATTTATGGACAGCCGTGCAGGATTCATGGTGTCAGTTCCCTCCAGCAATACTTCAGGAATTAGTCGAGTCCACGCCACGTCCTTTAGCGGCACCTGTGCATACTTGCGGAGGCCCTACACGGTGTTAGGCAGATGTACCAGGTTCTTTGCCTCTTCAGCGTACAAGGTAATACGTATTTTTATTCACCACACACGTTTCGCTTTATTGAGATAAAGCTCCATCAGTGGTCCCTAATTAAAGACATTTACAATTTAATTTGTTTTAAGATGGAGAAAAAGTTTTTCAACAATTAGTTGGTTTCACTTACGTCGATTTCTGCTTGGTTTCTCACGTACGTCAGGAAATGCCGTCTGCTAGCACGTCTTTAGGGACTTTCTTCAATAGACACTGGTAATAGTAGTCTAATTTTACGTTGCTCTGCAGAACTATGCATTTCTTACGTGTTACACAGCACAGTTTTTCGTACAACACTGTTACTGTTTATTTTTATGCTTCTAACAAGGGAACCTCCCCATCGCACCCCCCTTAGATTTAGTTATAACTTGGCACAGTGGATAGGCCCTTGAAAAACTGAACACAGATCAATCGAGAAAACAGGAAGAAGTTGTGTGGAACTATGAAAAAAATTAAGAAAAATATACAAAATGAGTAGTCCATGGCAAGATAGGCAACATCAAGGAGAGTCTCAGCTAAAGAGCGCCGTGGTCCCGTGGTTAGCGTGAGCAGCTGCGGAATGAGAGGTCCTTGGTTCAAGTATTGTCTCGAGTGAAAAAGTTTAATTTTTTATTTTCAGACAATTATTATCTGACAAACTCTAATGTTTTCATCACTTTTTGGGAGTGATTATCATATCCACAGGAAAACCTAAATCGCCCAAGGTAGAAGAATCTTTTTAACCATTCGCCAAGTGTACAAGTTACGTGGGTCGACAACATATTCCTGTCATGTGACGCACATGCCGTCACCAGTGTCGTATAGAATATATCAGACGTGTTTGCTTGTCGAGGAATCAGTAGACCTATGACCTTGCGATCAAATGTTTTCGGTTCCCATTGGAGAGGCACGTCCTTTCGTCTACTAATCGCACGGTTTTGCGGTGCGGTCACAAAACACAGACACTAAACTTATTACAGTGAACAGAGACGTCAATGAACAAACGGACAGATCATAACTTTGCGAAAATAAAGTAAACTCTTCCTCGACGGAAGACTTGAACCAAGGACCTCTCATTCCGCAGCTGCTCACGCTAACCACAGGACCATGGCGCTCCTGGACTTACACTGTCCACGATGTTGCCTATGTTGCGCACGGACTATTCAGTTTGTATATTTTGCTTATTTTTCTCATAGTTCCACACAACTTCTTCCCGTTTTCTCGATGGATCTGTGATCAGTTTTTCAAGGCCTATCCACTGTGCCAACTTAGAACTAAATCTGAGGGGGGTGCGATGGGGAGGTTCCCTTGTAAGTGTGTATTGTGTTTTGTAGTATTGTCAACGTAACATTGCCTCTAGTCTGTCTCTGACCCATATCTTTTTTAGTTAGTTGTTCAAAAATGGTTCAAATGTCTCTGAGTACTATGGGACTTAACGTCTGAGGTCATCAGTCCCCCACAACTTAGAACTACTTAAACCTAATTAACCTAAGGACATCACACACACCCATGGCCGAGGCAGGACTCGAACCTGCGGCCGTAGCGGTCGCACTGTTCCAGACTGAAGCGCCTAGAACCGCTTGGCCACACCGGCCGGCTTTAGTTAGTTGTGTGTGTTATTCTAATCATTTACACTGAAGAGATAGCGAAGAAAATGAACATTGGAATGACTGAGAGGACGTTCGACACAATATATAAAGAACACACCAGTGCATCGAAATACGGTGCAAACCATTCCACATTTGCAGATCATCTACAACAGGAACACCACAAGCTAAGAAAATATTATAAAAAAGATATAAATATCGTAAGGATCAGTAAAGTCCTTGCCCAAGAAAATCTCCATATGCACAAAGGATTAACACAAAGTAAACATTTGCACTACGATCAAGTAAATATTGGAAACGATACACTGGTTAAAACAATTGAGAAGAAGTCACATGAAAAAGGAAAGAGCCTTTTCCATGCTTCAGTCTGTCCCACACAAGACTTCTCCACCTCTCTCTCCCCCCCCCCCTTTTTCTACTTTTCACTTCTTGCTCCTCACCTTTTCCTTTGACTCACTCTGCTTGCACGTTTGTCCATTCATCGAAAAAGAAAAAAAAGAAGGAACACCCCATCACTATTCCTTCATTACTTTTATACAGTATATAAATGGACAGCAACATTATTAAATAGAATAACACACTTATAATTATTTAAAAAAATATAGGTCAAATGCAAAATGATAATAATGTTATGTTGGCAACACTACAAAACCCAACAAACAATTAGAAGTAAAAAAATACACTGGAAACATGGTGTTGGAGAAATTGTGCTGTGTGAAATGTAACAAATGCATAGTTCCGCAGAGCACCGGATAATTAGACTGAAAATTATCGGTGTCACAGCGATGTCGTGCTGGCAGCCGGCATTTCCTGATGTAGGCGAGAAACCAAACAGAAATCACCGTGAGTGAAAGCCAACGAATTGCTAACAAACTGTTTTTTCGACCTTAAAAACAAATCAAATTTTAAATATCTTTAGTTACAGACCACAGATGATCCTTTACTTCAGTAAGCGAAACGCGTCTGGTGCGAAAAACGCGCATTTTCTTGTAGTTGTAACGACGGAGCGAAAATACCCTCAGGAATTGCCACTTATGTGTTCACTTAAGTTATTCCACTGTGTGAATGACTGTATTCTCCTAGATAAATTGAATGGGATTGACGGTATAGCCGGCGAATGCAAAATGTCATATCTAACCAACAGACTGCAGAAAGTGGTACTCAGCAATTCAGCCAATATAGTCTGCTGATGTAATTCTGATTCGGGAGAAATCACGTATGGGATACTCCAAGGCTCAATCTTAGGTCCGCTATCGTTCCTCATGCAGACTGAGACTGAAACGTCCCCTTTGAAAAATTATGAATGACTGAACTGGTAAACTTCTACGTTACTTGATTTTCAAACAGCTGAGCAAACCTGAACGTACTCAGACAGTTCTCTCTTTACTTATTCTGATCATCGCTAAACTGTGACACAATATGTTTTTTAGCGCAACGCAATCTGACTTTCAATAATGCCTACAAAAGAATGCCCCTGACTAACAATAACCTATACCTTTCATGAATCACTTACCTCACAAAAATCTTCGTTACTCGAACTACTGCAATACAGCGAGCGCCACTACTGCCAGCTGAATAAAAGATTCAAACTACTGAAGGCACTAACTACTGATAGGCATAGTTAGCAAATGAAAGATTTTAATAGAGAACACGCAATGTATTTACCTTAATAATGTTCCAAAGTCATCATATATATATATATATATATATATATATATATATATCAGTTCATGATATCCAGTCTTACAAATTTCCTTTTTCTGACGGACACACGTCCAGATCGTCCGCTCAGAACTCTCCCAACATCCACCACTGCGGGCGGCTCACCTACAACTGCGCAACGCTACGCGCTGTTCACGTCCAACTGCCCAACACTACAATAGCGAACATTCCAACAATGAGTCCAACCGGCCACAGACTGCACACAGTTTCATACAGAGCACTACGTGGCGTTGCCAACATAAAAACCTAAACAGCCTACTTGCAAGGTGACAGTCAAATAATAGCAACACGCATATGTACACGTAAAGGCAGCATCTCAAGCAATAAAAGGGCAATGCATTGGCGGAGATGTCATTTGTACTGAGATGATTCATGCGAAAAGGTTTCCGACGTGATCATGGTCCACAGTGTCAAGAGTGTGCCAAGAATACTAAATTTCAGGCGTCACCTCTCACCACAAACAACGCAGTGGCCAACGGGCTTCACTTAACGACCGAGAGCAGCGGCGTTTGCGTAGAGTTGTCAGTGCTAACAGACAAGCAACACTGCGGGAAACAACAGCAGAAATCAATGCGTTAACGAGCTATGGCAGCAGACGACCTAAACGAGTGCCTTTGCTAACAGCACAACATCACCTGGAGCACCTCTCATTCCCTCGTCACCATATCGTTTGGATGGTAGACGACTGAAAAACCATGGTCTGGTCAGATGAGTCTAGATTCCAGTTGGAAGGAGCTGATGGTAGGGTTCGAGTGTTGTGCAGAACCCATGAAGCCGTGTACCCAAGTTGTCAAAGGTACTGTGAGGCTCCATTATGGTGTAGGCATTGAATGGACTGAACCATCCGGTCCAACTGAACCGACCATTGACAGAAAATACTCTACTGGCCATTAAAATTGCTACACCGCGAAGATGACGTGCTACTGAAGCGAAATTTAACCGACAGGAAGAAAATGCTGTGATATGCTAATGATTAGCTTTTCAGAGCGTTCACACAAGGCTGGCGCCGGTGGCGACACCTACAACTTGCTGACATGAGGAAAGTTTCCAACGGATTTCTCAGACACAAAGAACAGCCGACGGGCGTTGCCTGGTGAAACGTTGTTGTGTTGCCTCGTGTATGGAGGAGAAATGCGTACCATCACGTTTCCGACTTTTATAAAGCTCGGATTGTAGCCTATCGCGATTTCGGTTTATCGTATCGAGACATTGCTGCTCGTGTTGGTCGAGATCCAATGTTAGCACAATATGGAATCGGTGGGTTCAGGAGGGCAATACGGAACGCCGTGCTGGATCCCAACGGCCTCGTATCAATAGCAGTCGAGATGACAGGCATCTTATCCGCAGGGCTGTAACGGATCGTGCAGCCACGTCTCGATCCCCGAGTCAACAGATGGGGACGTTTGCAAGACAACAACCATCTGCACGAACAGTTCGACGACGTTTGCAGCAGCATGGACTATCAGGTTCGTGGCTGCGGTTTCCCTTGACGCTGCATCACAGACAGGAGCGCCTGCGATGATGTACTCCACAACGAACCTGGGTGCACGAATGGCAAAACGTCACTTTTTCGGATGAATCCGTGTTCTGTTTACAGCATCGTGATGGTCGCATCCGTGTTTGGCGATATCGTGGTGAACGCACTTTGGAAGCATGTATTCGTCATCGCCATACTGGCGTATAACCCGGCGTGATGGTACGGGGTCTTCTCTCGTTCGCATTGATGGCACTTTGAACAGTGGACGTTACATTTCAGATATGTTACGACCCGTGACTCTACTCTTTATTCGATCCCTGCGAAATCCTACACTTCAGCAGGATAATGCACTATCGCATGTTGCAGGTCCTGTACGGGCCTTTCTGGTTACAGAAAATGTTCGACTGCTGCCCTGGCCAGCACATTCTCCAGATCTCTCACCAACTGAAAACGTCTGGTCAATGGTGGCCGAGCAACTGGCTCGTCACAATACGCCAGTCACTACTCTTGATGAACTGTGGTATCGTGTTGAAGCTGCATGGGCAGTGTACCTGTACACGCCATCCAAGCTCTGTTTGACTCAATGCCCAGGCGTATCAAGGCCGTTATTACGGCCATAGGTGGTTGTTCTGGGTGCTGATTTCTCAGGATCTATGCACCCAAATTGCGTGAAAGTGTAATCACATGTCAGTTCTAGTATAATATGTTTGTACATCTGCATCATCTGAATTTCTGGTGTAGCAATTTTAATGGCCTGTAGTGCGGTTATATTGGGCTGTTTGGAGACCATTTGGGGCCATTCATGGAATTCGTGTTCTCAAACAATGTTATGTCACCAGGCCACAAGTGTTCACGTTTGGCTTAAAGAACATTCGCGGAAAACCGAGCGAAGAGTTGGCCACACAGATCGCCTGACATGAATCGCATCGAACGTTTATGGGGCATAATCGAAAGGGCAGTTTGTGCACAAAATCATGCGCCGGCAACACTTCCGTAATTATGGACTGTTATAGAGGCGGCAGACTTCCAAAGACTTGCTGAGTCCACGCCATGTCGGGTTGCTGCACTAGGCCGGTCAAAAGGAGCTCCGACACGATATTAGCGGGTATCTCATGACTCTTGTAACCTCAGTGTATGTAAACAGTCTTCCGTCTGATACACAACAAACAGAATTAGTTGTTTTTGCAGATGACAATACTATACTATGACTATACTATACTATAGTATGACTTTACTACCAATCCAAGCATACAAACACAAACAGAAGAAGTGGCAAGCAATGTTCTTAAAGTGTCATTCACTGATTGTCTGCGTATGGGCTCATCCTCAGTTTTAAAAAGACACAACATACGCATTGAGCGAGGTGGCGCAGTGGTCAGCACACTGGACTCGCATTCGGGAGGACGACAGTTCGAACCCGCGGCCGGCCATCCTGATTTAGGTTTTCCGTGATTTCCCTAAATCGCTTCAGGCAGATGCCGGGATGGTTCCTTTGAAAGGGCACGGCCGACTTCCTTCCCCATCCTTCCCTCTTCCAGTTGGACCAATGACCTTGTTGTTTGGTCCACTCCCCCAGATCAGTCAGCCAACACAACATACGCAGTTCTGCACGTCTGGGTGTACTACGTCAACGATAAGCGTAACACGCGGTGAAGAAATGATAAATAGGGTGACAAATTCAAAACTCTTATATGTCCACAAAGACAAGAATTTAAACTGGAGAAAGCACATTCTGGAACTCCTAAATAGGGCATGGCAGTGCGTCATTTTTTTAAAATAATTATATATAAGGAGAATGTATACAATGCCACAATTTGTCTACCCTGCTATCGTAGATAAAAATAACTGCGGGAAAGCAAACTAGGACGCACATTTTCACAGGACAGCAGAACACTTACTTCTTTTCTTGCAGTTGGTTTTTTAAAGAAAAGCTGTACATTGTTGTGTAAAACGATATATAGCCTATACATATTTGGATGTTTATTAGGGTATCGTTTAAAAATTTCAAGTAACACAGTCAATAATTTCTTGGGTCTTTTGCTAATTATATTTTCCTATATGTAATTAAAAATATGTGGCGCCGGCCGCTGTGGCCCATCGGTTAGATGTGTGTGATGTCTTTACGCTTAAGTAGTTTTAAATTCTAGGGGACTGATGATCTCAGATGTTAAGTGCCATAGTGCTCAGAGCCATTTGAACCATTTTGTTCACTGAGTTAGGCCTTCTGATTACTGCCTTGCAGTATGTTTATTTCCTCTAATCTATTCCCTCTAATCTAAGTTTGTTGTAAATATCCACTGCTAGTCAAAAGGAACAATTATGTACATCATCATCCATAAGGAACAAATGACATTCATTACTCGCCATTAGGGTTGACTTCAACACAAAACAGGGTGCAGAATGCTGTAACGAAAATTGTTAATCACTTACCCAGTGATATAAAAGATCTGACAGACGGCAAAGTAAAATTTCAAAACAAACTGATAATATTCTCCTCGACAACTCCTCCTTTTCCGGACATGAATTTCTGTTACAGTAATGTGTAAAAGGTGGTCGTAAGAATTCCTTACTCACACCGATAAATTAAAAAAAAGATACTAAAAATAAATAACTTTTATATTTTCAGCATGTGAACATATTTATAAACAAGTTAGCGATGGAATGTAAAATGACTCACTCCACGTAATTATAATTTACCGTGAAAAATGATACGTTGAACATGAAACTAAACATTCTACAAGAATTTTTCAAAGAGTAGCATTCATAGAGACAGTAAACGAAACGGTACGAAACTAGACTGAACGTAACGGAATGTCAAAACATTTCACAATACATTTCAAAGGGCGGCATTCACATTGTCACTCGAGGGAATGGAACGAAATTGAGTCGAACGGAACGTCAAAATATTCGACAATGCATTTGAAGGGCGGCATTCACACGAGCTGCCTAATAAAGGGGAGGGGACGGAACTGAACAGAATGCAACGAAACAAAACATCAAAACATTCGACTATACATATCAAAGGGCAGCATTCACACAGGTCGTGATAACGGCACGGAACTTCAAAACGTTCTGCCATGCGCATTCTGACGCGGGTCACGTGATCAGGACTGCGACAGCAGCGCGCCAGGCGGCCAGCGAGCGCAACTGCCAGTTGTCAGAGACACTTGATTTTTCTCGAAGCCACACTCTGTTATCGTTTTCTTGTGTATCCATCCCTTTGCCAGGAGGTCTCTGGGACGACGGCCGTTTACTATTGTGACAAAATAAAACACCTACAGCCGTTCTTATGATTTTTTTTTTTTTTTTGTTTCAACGCTTAACGCTGTTGTTGATGCGGTACGAGTTGATATGATCCCTATATATATATATATATATATATATATATATATATATATATATATATTGCCAGCGTTGCTGGATACGCAGATATTGTTTCAGCACTCCAGCCATCAATTGGCAACTCAGTTGGTTGGAATGCTGACACAATATCTGCGTATCCAGTAATGCTGGCAACTGATGTGTTAGATACAGGGTGGTCCATTGATCGTGACCGGGCCGAATATCTCACGATATAAGTGTCAAACGAAAAAACTACAAAGAACGAAACTGGTCTAGCTTGAAGGCGGAAACCAGATGGCGGTATGGTTGGCCCGGTAAATGGCGCTGCCATAGGTCAAACGGATGTCAAATGCGTTTTTTTAAAAATAGGAACCCCCATTTTTACTAGATATTCGTGTAGTACATAAAATATGAATGTTTTAGGTGGACCAATTTCTTTCGCTTTGTGATAGATGGCGCTGTAATAGTCACAAACATATGGCTCACAATTTTAGACGAACAGTTGGTAACAGGTAGGTTTTTTAAATTAAAATACAGAACGTCGGTACTTTTGAACATTTCATTTCGGATGTTCCAATGTGATACATGTACCTTTGTGAACTTATCATTTCTGAGAACGCATGCTGTTACAGCGTGATTACCTGTAAATACCACATTATTGCAATAAATACTCAAAGTGATGTCCGTCAACCTCAATGCATTTGGCAGTGCGTGTAACGACATTCCTCTCAACACCGACGTTTTTGAGATTCCCGATTCTCGCACAATTTGTCTGCTACTGATGTGCGGATTAGCCGCGACAGCAGCTAAAACACCTACTTGGGCATCATCATTTGTTGCAGGTCGTGGATGAAGTTTCGCATGTGGCTGAACACTTCCTGTTTCCTTAAATAACGTAACTATCCGGCGAACGGTCCGGACACTTGGATGATGTCGTCCAGGAAACCGAGCAGCATACATAGCACACGCCCGTTGGGCATTTTGATCACAATATCCATACATCAACACGATATCGACCTTTTCCGCAATTGGTAAAGTGTCCATTATAACACGGGTAACGTATCACGAAGCAAATACCGTCCGCACTGGCGGAATGTTACGTGATACCACATACTTACACGTTTGTGACTATTACAGCGCCATTCATCACAAAATGAAGAAAGTGGTCCAACTAAAATATTCATATTTCTTTACGTACTACAAATATGCAATAAAAACTGGGGGTTCCTATTTTTTTAAAAACGCAGTTGATATCCGTTTGACCTATGGCAGCGCCATCTAGCGGGCCAACCATAGCGCCATCTGGTTTCCGCCTTCAAGCTAGACCAGTTTCGTTCTTTGTAGTTTTATCGTTTGACACTTATTTCGTGAGACGTTCGGCCCGGTCACGATCAATGGACCACCCTGTACATACCACATCAGTTTCCAGCATTACTGGATACGCAGATAATGTGTCAGCATTCCAACCAACTGAGTTGGTAGTTGATGGCTGGAGTGCTGAAACAATATCTGCGTATCCAGTAATGCTGGAAACTGATGTGGTAGATACAGGGTGTTACAAAAAGGTACGGCCAGACTTTCAGGAAACATTCCTCACACACAAAGAAAGAAAACAAGTTATGTGGACATGTGTCCGGAGACGCTTACTTTCCATGTTAGAGCTCATTTTATTACTTCTCTTCAAATCACATTAATCATGGAATGGAAACACACAGCAACAGAACGTACCAGCGTGACGTCAAACACTTTGTTACAGGAAATGTTCAAAATGTCCTCCGTTAGCGAGGACACGTGCATCCACCCTCCGTCGCACGGAATCCCTGATGCGCAGATGCAGCCGTGGAGAATGGCGTATTGTATCACAGCCGCCCACAATACGAGCACGAAGAGTCTCTACATTTGGTACTGGGGTTGCGTAGACGAGAGCTTTCAAATGCCCCCATAAATGAAAGTCAAGACGGTTGAGGTCAGGAGAGCGTGGAGGCCACGGAATTGGTCCGCCTCTACCAATGCGTCGCTAACCGAATCTGTTGTTGAGAAGCGTACGAACACTTCGACTGAAATGTGTAGGAGCTCCATCGTGCGTGAACCACATATTGTGTCGTACTTGTAAAGGCTGCACAGGTAGAGTATCCCGTATGAAATCATGGCGGTGAATCGAGGAAGTACAGTACATACGGACGAAACTAAAATGAGCTCTAACATGGAAATTAAGCGTTTCCGGACACATCTCCACATAACATCTTTTCTTTATTTGTGTGTGAGGAATGTTTCCTGAGAGTTTGGCCGTACCTTTTTGTAACACCCTGTGTAGGGATCATATCAACCTGTATCGCATCAACAACAGCCTGAAGCGTTGGCCGGTCGAGGTGGCCCAGCGGTTCTAGGCGCTACAGTCTGGAACCGCGCGACCGCTACGGTCGCAGGTTCAAATCCTGCCTCTGGCATGTATATGTGTGATGTCCTTAGGTTAGTTAGGTTTAAGTAGTTCTAAGTCTAGGGGACTGATGACCTAATATGTTAAGTCCCATAGTGCTCAGAGGCATCTGATTTGATTAACCTCTTTGATGCGTCTTAGTTATTGTTGTAAAACATTTTCCACGTGTCACGGAAGATTGTTAACGTATATTTGGTGCTATCGCGCTTGAGTTTGTTAGCTTTACTGATAGAACATGTTTCGTTAATAAATATCTTGATCATGTGCCTAATTCGAAGAGGTGTCTCTTGAGCATCGCAAACATTAGTTTCTTAATTATCAAACGCAAAGTGTCACTTTGAAAGAATGAGAGTACAGAGTAACACTACTTCGTCGTATTATAGCTTTGGCACTCCATAACAATGCTCAACGCCATCCAATGTCGTTTGTCAGTTGTGCTCATTTCGCATTCGTGCAGAAGTAACCGCAGCTGTATCGCATTTCCACATTAATTGGAGAGCCAATCACTGATCACAGGCGTCTTTTCGTATCTGTTTAAACTGCAATATGTTCCGATAGCGAAGTTTCTGATCAATAACAACAACAACAACAATCCTATTTCATCCTCAACTTTCATTAAGTAATTCCGCATGCGTTTCCGCGAATAAACCGAATCATAAATCACTTTTACCCTATAACGAACGCGAAGTAAGGTATACAATTACGTGAGGTGACAGCGTATTTTTATTGGACAAATGCCAGATTGCTTCATTATATCGATTTCCACTGTGAAATTATGTAAGTATTTTTATACTTTCGGTTATGTTTTATGATATGCAAGATATTCCCACTTCTTTGGGGGATCTAGTCTCTGTATGATGCATAATTTTGACATGTATGCTCCCGAGTACGTAGTTATTGATGTTACATTGTCTTCAGGCTACGTGTCTTTCTGAAGAAGACAGAGTTACATGTGTGGAAATCGTGGTAAGAGATTGAATGAAACCACCTGGTTGCCTGCTTTGCATTCATTTACTGATGACTAACCGTTGCTGAAGCAGATTCATGTTCAAAATTGAAATATAGACTATTTTTTTTAACTTCTTATATATTCACATGATGGACAGACAAACCTCTAACTGCAAAAAAGGTAACCGCGAAAGAACCTTCGTTACTGCAGTTGATCATCGAAAGAATGAAGTACCAAAATAAGTCTCTTAGAAATGAAATAAATACACTCCTGGAAATTGAAATAAGAACACCGTGAATTCATTGTCCCAGGAAGGGGAAACTTTATTGACACATTCCTGGGGTCAGATACATCACATGATCACACTGACAGAACCACAGGCACATAGACACAGGCAACAGAGCATGCACAATGTCGGCACTAGTACAGTGTATATCCACCTTTCGCAACAATGCAGGCTGCTATTCTCCCATGGAGACGATCGTAGAGATGCTGGATGTAGTCCTGTGGAACGGCTTGCCATGCCATTTCCACCTGGCGCCTCAGTTGGACCAGCGTTCGTGCTGGACGTGCAGACCGCGTGAGACGACGCTTCATCCAGTCCCAAACATGCTCAATGGGGGACAGATCCGGAGATCTTGCTGGCCAGGGTAGTTGACTTACACCTTCTAGAGCACGTTGGGTGGCACGGGATACATGCGGACGTGCATTGTCCTGTTGGAACAGCAAGTTCCCTTGCCGGTCTAGGAATGGTAGAACGATGGGTTCGATGACGGTTTGGACGTACCGTGCACTATTCAGTGTCCCCTCGACGATCACCAGTGGTGTACGGCCAGTGTAGGAGATCGCTCCCCACACCATGATGCCGGGTGTTGGCCCTGTGTGCCTCGGTCGTATGCAGTCCTGATTGTGGAGCTCACCTGCACGGCGCCAAACACGCATACGACCATCATTGGCACCAAGGCAGAAGCGACTCTCATCGCTGAAGACGACACGTCTCCATTCGTCCCTCCATTCACGCCTGTCGCGACACCACTGGAGGCAGGCTGCACGATGTTGGGGCGTGAGCGGAAGACGGCCTAACGGTGTGCGGGACCGTAGCCCAGCTTCATGGAGACGGTTGCGAATGGTCCTCGCCGATACCCCAGGAGCAACAGTGTCCCTAATTTGCTGGGAAGTGGCGGTGCGGTCCCCTACGGCACTGCGTAGGATCCTACGGTCTTGGCGTGCATCCGTGCGTCGCTGCGGTCCGGTCCCAGGTCGACGGGCACGTGCACCTTCCGCCGACCACTGGCGACAACATCGATGTACTGTGGAGACCTCACGCCCCACGTGTTGAGCAATTCGGCGGTACGTCCACCCGGCCTCCCGCATGCCCACTATACGCCCTCGCTCAAAGTCCGTCAACTGCACATACGGTTCGCGTCCACGCTGTCGCGGCATGCTACCAGTGTTAAAGACTGCGATGGAGCTCCGTATGCCACGGCAAACTGGCTGACACTGACGGCGGCGGTGCACAAATGCTGCGCAGCTAGCGCCATTCGACGGCCAACACCGCGGTTCCTGGTGTGTCCGCTGTGCCGTGCGTGTGATCATTGCTTGTACAGCCCTCTCGCAGTGTCCGGAGCAAGTATGGTGGGTCTGACACACCGGTGTCAATGTGTTCTTTTTTCCATTTCCAGGAGTGTAGAAAGTGCAAGGAACCCAAGGCGAAATGGCTACAGGCAAGACACGAAGAAATCGAAAAAGGAATCATCGACGGGAAGGCTGACTGGGCAAATGAAAAACTGGAATCGACCTTCGTGAAATGAAAGGCATGGATGGGAACATTAAGAGTGCAACGGGAATTTCAATGTAAAACGCGGAGGGGGAAGCGACAGCTGGAAAGAGTACATTGAAGGACCCGATATGGGGAGGAATTCTCTGATGATGTGAAAGAAGAAGAAATTAGAGGCACAGTATTGGAGTAAGAATTTAGAAGAACTTTGGAAAACTTAAGATGCAATAAGGCGGAAAGGACAGATAACATCCCATCTGAATTTCTAAATATGTAGGAGAAGTGGCAACAAAACGATTATTGACATTTTTGTGCAGAATTTATAAGACTGGCGGTATGCCATCAGACTTTGGAAATACATCATCCACACAATTCCGAAAATGGAATGAGCTAACAAGTGTGAGAATTATCGCACAATCAGCTTAACATTTCACGCATCCGAGCTGCTGATAAGAGCAACACAAAAGAATGGAGAAGAAAACACCTGGGGAACGCCAAAAATCACTTCTGTTTAACTCGATGACTTCCCGTCAATTACTACGAACTGTGACCTCTCTGACAGGAAATCGCAAATCCAGTCACATAACCGAGACTATATTCCATAAGCACGCAATTTCACTACGAGCCGCTTGTGTGGTACAGTGTCAAAAGCCTGCTGGAGATGCAGAAATACCGGCTCGCTTGTCAATAGCACTCAACACTTCATGCGAGTAAAGAGCTAGTTTTGTTTCACAGGAACGATGTTTTCTAAATCCATGTTGACTGTGTGTCAATAGACAGTTTTCTTCGAGGTACTTCATAATGTTCCAACACAATTAATGATATCGGCCTGTAATTTAGTGGATTACACCTACTACCGTTCTTCAATATTGGCGTGACCTGTGCAAGTTTCCAACCTTTTGGTTCGGATCTTTCATCAACCGAACGGTTGTACATGATTGTTAAGTATGGAGCTATTGCATCAACATACTCCGAAAGGAACCTAATTGGTATACAGTCTGGACCAGAAGACTTGCTCATATTAAGTGATTTAAGTTGCTTCACTACTCCGAGGATATTTGCTTCTACGTTACTCATGTTGGTAGCTGTTCTCGATTCGAATTCTGGAATATTCGCTTCGTCTTCCTTTGTGAACGCGTTTCAGAAGGCTGTGTTTAGTAACTCTGCTTTGGCAGCACTGTCTTCAAAAATGGTTCAAATGGCTCTGAGCACTATGGGACTTAACATCTATGGTCATCAGTCCCCTAGAACTTAGAACTACTTAAACCTAACTAACCTAAGGACATCACACAACACCCAGTCATCACGAGGCAGACACTGTCTTCGATAGTGTCTCCATTGCTATCGCGCAGAGAAGGCATTGATTGTGTCTTGCCGCTAGCATACTTCACATACGACCAGAATGTCGTAGGATTTTCTATCAGGGCTCAAGACAAAGCATCTCGCATCCAAGTCCGAGCTAAATTATGAGCTTCTGTAAAAGATCGCCTATCTTGGGGATTTTGCGTCTGTTTAAATTTGGCACGTCTTTTTTTTTTTTTTTGGTTATTGTGTTAGTTCGTCTTCCGTTTTCTTTTCTGAAGAAAATTACATGGAGTGATAGGGTAAGGTATGAGGAGGTTCTGCGCAGAATCGGCGAGGAAACGAATATATGTAAAACACTGACAAGGAGAAGGAAAAGGATGATAGGCATGTGTTAGGACATCAGGGGATAGCCTCCATGTTACTAGAGGGTCCTGTAGAAGGTAAAAACTGTGGTGGAAGACACAGGTCTGACATCCAACAAATAGTGGAGGACATATGTTGCAAGTGCTACTCTGAGATGAAGAGGTTAGTACAGGACAGCAATTTGTGGTGGGTCACATCAAACCAGTCAGATTCCTCATGACTCAATAAATGGTTCCAATGGCTCTAGGCACTGTAGGACATGACATCTGAGGTCCTTCTGAATCTGCTTAGTGTATTCATCTCTTGGTCTGCCTCTACGACTTTTTACCCTCCACGCTGCCCTCCAATACGAACTTGGTGATCCCTTGATGCCTCAGAACGTGCCCTACCAACTGATCCCTTCTTCTAGTCAAGTTATGCCATAGATTTCTCTTCTCCCCAATTCTATTCAGTACCTTCCCATTAGTTAAGTGATCTACCCATCTAATCTTCAGCATTCTTCTCTAGCACCACATTTCAAAAACTTCTATTGTCTTCTTGCCCAAACTGTTTATCGTCCATGTGTCACATCCATGCATGGGTACATTCCACACAAATACTTTTAGAAAAGACTCCCTGACACTAAAATCTATACTCGATGTTAACAAATTCCTCTTCTTCAGAAACGCTTTCATTGCCATTGCCAGTCCACATTTTATATCCTCTCTACTTCGACCATCATCAGTTATTTCGCTACCCAAATAGCGAAACTCATTTACTACCTTAAGTGTCTCATGTCCTAATCTAATACCCTCAGCATAACCCGATTTAATTCAACTACATTCCATAAATATCGTTTTGCTTTTGTTGATGTTCACCTTGTATCCTCCTTTCAAGACACTGTCCATTCCGTTCAACGGCTCCTCCAGGTCCTTTGCTGTCTCTGAGAGAATTACAATGTCATCAGTAAACCTCGAAGTTTTTATTTCTTCTCCATGGATTTTAATTCTTACTCCGAATTTTTCTTTTGTTTCCTTCACTGCTTGCTGTATATATAAATTGAATAACATAGGCTGCAACCGTCTCACTCCATTCCCATCCACTGCTTCGCTTTCATGTCCCTCGACTCTCATAACTGCCATCTGGTTTCTGTACAAATTGTAAATAGCCTTTCGCTCCCTGTATTTTACCCCTGCCACCTTCAGAATTTGAAAGAGAGTGTGCCAGTCAACGTTGTCAAAAGCTTTCTCTAAGTCTACAAATGCTATAAACGTAGGTTTGCCTTTCCTTAACCTATTTTCTAAGATAAGTCGTAGGGTCAGTATTGCATCTCGTGTGCCAACATTTCTATGGAATCCAAGCTGATCTTCCCCGAGGTCGGCTTCTACCAGTTTTTCCATTCGTCTGTAAGAAATTAGTGCTAGTATATTGCAGCCGTGACTTATTAACCTGATAGTTCGGTTATTTTCACACCTTTCACCACCTGATTTCTTTGGATTTCGGGTTATTATATTCTTCTTGACGTCTGAGGGTATTTCGCCTGCCTCATAAATCTTGCTCACCAGACGGAAAAGTTTTGTCGCAGCTGTCTCGTCCAACGCTATCAGTAAATCTGGCGGAATGTTGTCTACTCCCTGGGCCTTGTTTCTACTTAGGTCTTTCAATGCTTTGTCATACTCTTCACGCAGTATCATATCCTCATTTCATCTTCATCTACGTCCTCTTCCATTTCCATAATATTGCCTTTTACGTCCTTACATTTGTCCTCTAGCCATCTCTGCTTAGCCATTTTGCACTTCTTGTCGATCTCATTTTTGAGACGTTTGTATTCCTTTTTGCCTGCTTCATTTACTGCGTTTTTGCATTTTCCCCTTTCATCAATTAAATTCAATATCTCTTCTGTTACCCAAGGATTTCTACTAGCCCTCTTCTATTTACCTACTTGATCCTCTGCTGCCTTCACTATTTCATCTCTGAAAACTACCCATTCTTCTTCTACAGTATTTCTTTCCCCTGTTGTCAACTGTTCCCTAATTCTCCGTTCGAAACTCTCTGCAACCTCTGGTTCTTTCAGTTTATCCAGATCCCATCTTAAATTCCCACATTTTCGCAGTCTCTTGAGTTTTAAACTACAGTTCATAACCAATAGATTGTGGTCAGAGTCCACATCTGCCCCTGGGAGAGTCTTACAATTTAAAGCCTGTCTTACCATTATACGATCTATCTGAAACTTTCCAGTGTCTCTAGGCGCCGGCCGGGATGGCCGAGCGGTTCTAGGCGCTAGTCTGGAATCACGCGACCGCTATGGTCGCAGGTTCGAATCCTGCCTCGGGCATGGATGTGTGTATTAGAAGTTAAGTCCCATAGTGCTCAGAGCCCTTTGAACCATTTTTTGTCTGCAAGCCTCTTCCATGTATACAACCTTCTTCATGATTCTTGAACCAAGTGTTAGCTATGAATAAGTTATGCTCTGTGCAAAATTCTACCATGCGGCTTCCTCTTTCATTCGTCACCCCCATTTCATATTCACCTACTACTTTTCCTTATTTTCCCTTTCCCCATTATTTTATTCCAGTCTCCCATGACTATTAAATTTTGGTTTTCCTTCACTGTCTTAATAATTTCTTTTATCTCATCATACATTTCCTCAATCACTTCATCATCTGCGGAGCTAGTTGTTATGTAAATTTGTAATAGTGTGGTAGGCGTGGGCTTCGTGTCTATCTTGGCTACAATAACGCGTTCACAATGATGTTCGTAGTAGCTTACCAGCGCTCCTATTTTTTATACGCTATTAAACCTACTCTTGCGTTAGTCCTATTTGAGTTTGGATTTATAACCCTCTATTCACCTGACCAGAAGTCTGTTCCTCCTGCCACCGAACTTCACCAATTTCCACCATATCTAGCTTTAACCTATCCATATCCCTTTTTAAATTTTCTAACCTACCTGCCCCATTAAGCAATCTGACATTCCACACTCCGATCCATAGAACGCCAGCTTTGTTTCTCCTGACGAATAGGGGACTGTTTTACCTGCGGAATATTTTACTCAGGAGGACGCCATCATCATTTAACAATACAGTAAAGCAGCATGCCCTCGCCAAAAATAATGGCTGTAGTTTTCCCTTGCTTTCAGCCGTTCGCAGTACCAGCTCAGCAAGGTCGTTTTGGTTAATGGCACAAGGCCAGATCAGTCAATCGGTTGTTAATAAAACGGGGAAAATGTTCAAATGTGTGTGAATCTTATGGGACTTAACTGCTAAGGTCATCAGTCCCTAAGCTTACACACTACTTAACCTAAAGTATGCTAAGGACGCACACCCATGTCCGAGGGAGGACTCGAACCTCCGCCGGGACCAGCCGTGCAGTCCATGACTGCAGCGCCTAAGACCGCTCGGCTAATCCCGCGCGGCGAATGAAACGAAAAAAAAAAAACATCGTTGGTACTCTTAAAGTGAGGCCTGGCGCAGTTTTATTGCAGTAAGGTCTTTCGTACTCCCATAGCTCATCGTTTTAGTCTACAATCTGTCGAGTTTTTTCTCAGACGAATGTTTTGTTTGTTACGAAACTTCGTTGGGGCTTGCGTTGACTGAAGATCGCCTTCGTGTAGAGAGCCTTTAGGCGTCCTTGTAGACGATCGCTGACGTCACGTCGTCTCTCCCCCCCTCCCTCCCCCCCCCCATCCCCGGCGAAAGACGCCGAAGCGGAAGCGGTGTTCCGGAGGCGTGACGCGAATCCGTCGTCAGGGCCCGCATAGGCCCATCACCGCCTGTGGCTCGGCGGACAGCGTGTTGGCGAAGTGGTGGGGAGAGGGAGAAATTGCAGATGGCAGTCACGTGCTCGCTAATGCGGCCGCCACCCGCAGCCAGAATCGATAATGCGCGAGCGGTCGATCTATCGCCTCGCCGCGGTTCTCGCAGTCGACACGACGCCATGAGGTAGGGAGCGGAAAACGTGCCGGTTAATACCGATACCTGTATTTCGGTTGTGAATAACCAGTATGTACCGGTATTAGTTTTGTCTCGGCTGTAACAGATTTGTTTTGTTTTTTACTAGTATCCGTGTAAACAAATCTGGTACATAAATTTGCCACAGTACCAGGTGTACCGGTATGGAGTGAGGGTTGAGATACAAGTGTGTCCATAGGGAACATTTGTTGTGAACGAGCCTTAATTTTTTTTTTTGTTTGGTTGCTATGACATCTGTCAAAGATATTTAGTATACATTAAGTCGGCGGCCGCGGTGGTCTAGCGGTTCTAGGCGCTCAGTCCGGAACCGCGCGGCTGCTACGGTCGCAGGTTCGAATCCTGTCTCGGGCATGGATGTGTGTGATGTCCTTATGTTAGTTAGGTTTAAGTAGTTCTAAGTTCTAGGGGACTGATGACCACAGATGTTAAGTCCCATTGTGCTCAGAGCCATTTGAACCATTTATACATTAAGTCATGCAACAAACAACATCATACGTTTTCATCGTGTTAACAATGTCGAATTTTGTATCAGGCAGTGATGATTTGCGGAAAGCATTAATTTCTTGCTTCCTTTTTCAAAAAAAGTGCTGCAGAGTCGCATCGAATGCTTGTCGAGGCATATGGTGATCATGCCCTGTCAGAAGCAACGTGCAAAAGATGGTTTCAATGGTTCAGAAATAATGATTTTGATGTAAGAAATGAAGAACGTGGAAGACGACCAAAAAGGTTCGAAGACGCCGAGTTGCAAGCAATATTGGATGAAGATGATACTTTAAGTCAGAAGCAAATGGCTGCAGTGCTAAATGTTGCGCAACAAACAATTTCTGACCCTTTGAAAGCTATGGGAAAGATTTAAAAGTGTGGAAAATGGGTGCCACATGAATTGAATGAAAGACAGATGGAAAACCGAAAAACCATTTGTCAAATTTTGCTTCAAAGACACGAAAGAAAATCAATTTTGCATCGAATTGTTACTGACGATGAAAAATCGATTTATTTTAAGAATCCTAAACGGTTAAAATCATAGGTTAATCCGGGACAACCATCAACATCGAATGCAAAACCAGGTAGATTCGGCAAGAAGACAATGCTCTGTGTTTGGTGGGATCATAAAGGTGTGGTGTATCATGAGCTTCTAAAACCCGTAAAACTGTGTAAACTAATCGCTACAGACAACAAATGATCAATTTGAACTATGCATTGATCGAAAAAAGACCAGAATGGGCCAGAAGACATGTGAAAGTAATTTTTTTACACGACAATGGACCTGCACACAAAGCAAAACTGGTTCAGGATACAATCAAAACACTTGGCTGGGAGTTGCTACCCCACCCGCCGTATTCACCAGACTCGGCCCCTTCCGACTACCATTTGTTTTCATCAATGTGGCACGCATTGGTTGAGGAACACTTCGATTCCTACGAAGAATTCGAAAATTGGGTGTCTGATTGGTTTGCTTCAAAAGACGAACGTTTCTGTTGGCGTGGTGTCCACAAATTGCGAGAAAGGTGGTCAAAACGTATAGAAAGGAATGGTCAGTACTTTGGATGATATGTTTTTACTTTTCAATTCAAAATTAGTGCTTCATTTTCACAAAAAAGAAAACGGTCATTTGATACCGGTACACCTGGTATTGGTGTTAATTTCTTTTCTTTTGGAAGAAAAGCTTTTTTTTTAAAAAAAAAATGAATAACGTTTATTTCTAAAACTCCCATTGCTTTGAAGTATTGTGTTATTATAGAAAATATGAAAAGCGATCAGTGCTGTTTTAATGACAGTTACAAAAAAGCGCCAAACACATGACAAGAACTTGAGATGAGAAAATTCGATCAGTTACGACGGATACCGGTATTTTAGTTCTGTAGTTCTGGATAACCGCTGTATGTCGGTATTTGTTTGGTCTTGGCTATAACAGGTTTCTTTTATTTTCTACTACTATCTGTCTAAATAATTCGATGTATAAACTTCCCATAGCAGTGGTGTAAAAATTTTTGCTTTTTGAATAAAAGTTTTTTTTTTTAAAGAATGAACGCTGTTTGTTTCTAAAACACCCATTGCTTTGAAGTACTGGGTTATTATAACATATGGGAAAAGCGTTGAGTGCTGTTTTAATAACAATGCCAACAGTTGGTAAAACAACAAACACACGATATAAGAACTAGGGATAAGAAAACCCGACCAGTTAAAACCGATATCGGTATTTTTAGTCCTGCATAACAGTTATATAACGGTCTTTGTTCGGACTCGATTATAACAGCTGTTTTTTTTGTATTTTTTAGTAATAGCTGACTAAAGATAACGGTATACCAATTAGCCGTGGCAGCCGTGCTAAAATTCGTCGTTTTTAAATACGCCTTTTTTTTAAAAAAAGGAATAATTTTTATTCGTAAAATTTGCATTGGTTTGGAATATTGCGTTATTATAGAAAATGGAAAAGGCTGCATTAGCTTTATAAGATGAAACATTTTTTTTATTTTATGAAATAATGGAGGAAGAAAACTGTTGTAACACTGATAAATTAAAAACTATACATTGCACTACAAATAGAAAGTAGCTGATTTGCTGTTTTTTTGTCTACGTAACATGCCAATATCTGCTTGTAGCTCTTCAAAACGGACAAATGAACATGAGTAACAGAGTTTTTAAGCCTCTATTTTCACCCTTTACCAATGACTATTCGTAATGCCCAGATAGTGGTTTGATTCCCTATTAAAGTACAGTTTTTGAGCAAAGTTTCACAAAAAATGGAATAAATGGGAGAATATTGGTGATTTTTTTAGTATTTACCCACTTATCACTTTTTGAGAAAGCAGCGGTGGACAGACTAAGTTTCCTCTTATGTGCCTATTTAATGTAATGTTTTGATTCTTTTGTTGATTGGCTACTCCATGCGTGTTGTGTGCACCACGACCAATTGGTGGATAGAATTGCAAGGAAAATCAGCGTTGGCCGTATTTTGTTGTTTTATTGTCAGCAAAATCGATTTTTGGTCACTCAGTGACCATCCTCAGTGCCGTAATAAACAATTTAAATTGGTAGGCACTGGTATCGAGCTATAACCACAAGCTTACAGCGACCACATAAACTGATTCTTTGTATCTTGGAACTGAGACAGTCAAAATAATAGTAATAAAACCGAAAACCTGTTACTTCAGAAACCGGTAAGGTTAAACTGAGGTGGAAAAAAGCGATACAACCGAAAACCGGTTGTTTCAGTGGCAATCGCCATCCCTAATAATGACTGGTACAGCATTGTTGAGATGATAACGAATCTGCTACCGTTTAGCGTCGCCTCTATGTGCAGTGTGCGAGAATTGTTCCCACATTGGTAGGTTCTCAATGACATTTCTTGTAATGTACGACGGCAGTTCAATAAGTAATGCAACACATTTTTTTCTGAAACAGGGGTTGTTTTATTCAGCATTGAAATACACCAGGTTATTCCCCAATCTTTTAGCTACACAACACTATTTTTTAAAGTAATCTCCATTCAATGCTACGGCCTTACGCCACCTTGAAATGAGGGCCTGTATGCCTGCACGGTACCATTCCACTGGTCGATGTCGGAGCCAACGTCGTACTGGATCAATAACTTCTTCATCATCCGCGTAGTGCCTCCCACGGATTGCGTCCTTCATTGGGCCAAACATATGGAAATCCGACGGTGCGAGATCGGGGCTGTAGGGTGCATGAGGAAGAACAGTCCACTGAAGTTTTGTGAGCTCCTCTCGGGTGCGAAGACTTGTGTGAGGTCTTGCGTTGTCATGAAGAAGGAGAAGTTCGTTCAGATTTTTGTGCCTACGAACACGCTGAAGTCGTTTCTTCAATTTCTGAAGAGTAGCACAATACACTTCAGAGTTGATCGTTTGAGCATGGGGAAGGACATCGAACAGAATAACCCCTTCAGCGTCCCAGAAGACTGTAACCATGACTTTACCGGCTGAGGGTATGGCTTTAAACTTTTTCTCGGTAGGGGAGTGGGTGTGGCGCCACTCCATTGATTGCCGTTTTGTTTCAGGTTCGAAGTGATGAACCCATGTTTCATCGCCTGTAACAATCTTTGACAAGAAATTGTCACCCTCAGCCACATGACGAGCAAGCAATTCCGCACAGATGGTTCTCCTTTGCTCTTTATGGTGTTCGGTTAGACAACGAGTTACCCAGCGGGAACAAACCTTTGAATATCCCAACTGGTGAACAATTGTGACAGCACTACCAACAGAGATGTCAAGTTGAGCACTGAGTTGTTTGATGGTGATCCGTCGATCATCTCGAACGAGTGTGTTCGCACGCTCCGCCATTGCAGGAGTCACAGCTGTGCACGGCCGGCCCGCACGCGGGAGATCAGACAGTCTTGCTTGACCTTGCGGCGATGATGACACACGCTTTGCCCAACGACTCACCGTGCTTTTGTCCACTGCCAGATCACCGTAGACATTCTGCAAGCGCCTATGAATATCTGAGATGCCCTGGTTTTCCGCCAAAAGAAACTCGATCACTGCCCGTTGTTTGCAACGCACATCCGTTACAGACGCCATTTTAACAGCTCCGTACAGCGCTGCCACCTGTCGGAAGTCAATGAAACTATACGAGACGAAGCGGGAAGTTTGAAAATATTCCACAAGAAATTTCCGGTTTTGTCAACCAAAATTGGCCGAGAAAAAAAATGTGTTGCATTACTTATTGAACTGCCCTCGTAAATCACCATTACTGTGGAGCGGTTAGAATTTTTCCCACTATCAGAGATACAAAACTGAGCAGCAGGTAAAGAATGCTGATTTTTCTGCGTTGTCTATGAAATAATAATAAACTTTAAACAGCGTCCGATCAGTTCACGAAAGACAACGACGATACCGACCGACCGCCGTGTCATCTGCGGCCTATAGGCGTCACTGGATCCGCATGGATATGGAGGGGCACGTGGTCAGCACACCGCTCTCCCGGCCGTATGTCAGTTTACGAGACCGGAGCCGCTACTTCTCAATCAAGTAGCTCCTCAGTTTGCCTCACAAGGGCTGAGTGCACCCCGCTTGCCAACAGCGCTCGGCAGACCGGACGGTCACCCATCCAAGTGCTAGCCCAGTCCGACAGCGCTTAAGTTCGGTCATTTGACGGTAACGGTTGGAAACACTGCGGGAAGCTATTGGCGTATGAATTAGTAATAAAAGAGAAAGGAAAATATGGCAACAATAATAAAGTCAAAACAACAAATCATTTATTTGAAACTTCCTGGTGGATTAAAACTGTGTGCCGGACCGAGACTCGAACTCGGGACCTTTGCCTTTTGCGGGCAAGTGCTCTACCAACTGAGCTACCCAAGCACGACTCATGCTCTGTCCTCAAGGGTGCTGGCGAAATTAAAGCTCTGAGGACGGGGCGAGAGTCGTGCTTGGATAGCTCAGTTGGTAGAGCACTTGCCCGCGCAAGGCAAAGGTCCCGAGTTCGAGTCGGTCCAGCACACAGTTTTAATCCGCCAGGAAGTTTCATATCAGCGCACACTCCGCTGTAGAGTGAAAATTTCATTCTAAAACTCATTTATAGTTTATAGTAAAAACAGAAAGCAGTAGATCTACTCCTTGCGTATATATATTATGCCTTTTTCAGCTTATAGCCCTTGAAACGGACAATGTAAACCGCAAAGTGGAGGTCTTCAGCCTCAGTTTTCACCCTTTAGCAGTGACCGTCGTAATGCCCAATTGTAGCATGATTGTTGGGCAGAGTTGCAAAAAATTAGATTCAGCACGAGAATAATGGAAAAGTTTTTCCACTGATCAACCCCTCATTGCTTTTCGACTAAAACAGTGAATGGATGACATTCTAAATTTTCTTTTATGTTTACCCGATAACTTTATTCTACGTATCTTGAAACGTATGATGCAAGATTTTGTGGGAGTCTTAGAATTTTTCAATTACTTTTCGACTTCTACGTTCATTACCGGCAATGAAAATAATAGCAACGAAAAATCGAAAGTCGGTTATTTCAGAAAGCGGTTATTTCGAGCAGTTTTAACTGTCAGGTTAAACACGAGGTGAAAAAAATGAGAGAATACCAGAGACAGCCGACTCCGCGACGGCGCCGAAGCACAGTGATCGAGCCTGCACCATATTGTATGCCTCAAAAGAAATGGACGTTGTAGATGATAGTGGTACACAATATGTCACGTAACCACAAAATAACGTACAACTGTTTATGTTGAACAGTTACCATCATTAGCGAAATTATCCCTGATTATGACGGACGAGCATTTGAAAAAAATTGAAATTTGTGGTAAGGTTTTACGGGACCAAACTGCTCAGGTCATCGGCCCCTAAGCTTACACACTGCTTAATCTAACTTAGACTAACTTACGCCAGAGAAAACACACACACAACACACACACACACACACACACACACACACACACACACACACTAGCCATGCCGTAGGGAGGACTCGAACCTCCGACGTGGGGAGCCGCGCGGACTGTGACAAGGCGCCTCAGACCGAACATTTGATATACATCGTCTTTCAACACTGATCGTAACACACTAATACAAAAACTCTTGTCACAGGCGATCCATTGTCTAACACTCAGAAAAAAAAGACATGGTGAGGAAAATTCCAACATCAGTTGGAGATGTGAGCAACTCACAGGTTTTGGAGAAATGAGTTAAGATAAAACGTTCTAGGAATAAGTTTCCTTTCGTATTGAGATCAACCTACTTTCATTTAAAATAATTGAAAAGCCACGATCGCTTTAATCGTTTATTAGATGACCCGTTTCAGCACTCTGAAGGTGCCATCATCAGATCTGAAACGTGGAACAATGTTTATGAAACCTGATGGACATCATGGCATATGGTTTTATAAATGTTAATCCACGTTTCAGATCTGATGATGGCACCTTCAGAGTGCTGAAACGGGTCATCTAATAAGCGACATTGAAGCGATCGTGGCTTTTCAATTACTTTAAAAACAGAGTGACCGCCCCACGACACACCATGTGTTACTTTCATTTATTCCACTTCTAACAAGAAATAAACACATAATGATAAATGAATCATCAATTAAATACTTTATTGTCCAAGCAATAGCATCCACAATACTATTATTTTCAATTCTGATGATTCAGATAAAGTACCCAGTAGGATGGAAAAGAGAATTTATTCCTTCAATGATAATCAGATCCAGATCACTATTAAAGATAGTAGCTGCACCTTTCCATTTCTGATTCCAGAAGTCATAGGTCCTTCAACCTGAAATAATTGCTTAACATTAATAACATGACAAAAAATTGCCCGAATAATAGTTCTATCGTATTGTGTTCAACCAAGAACGTTTATTTGAACCATTATCATTTTAAGGATTATTATTGGGGCAAGAGGAGGTTTAAATCAAACATCATTAGGACAACTTCTCGCATATTCCTCAATTAGACATTTAGGGTGAATAATTATATCTTTAACCGTTAGAGAAAACATTTGAGAACTATATTATTTATTCCTAAGACTAATTATAGTTTTATTATTTAAGAAAATACTTTCATTTATTCCACTTCTAACAAGAAATAAACACATAATGATAAATGAATCATCAATTAAATACTTTATTGTCCAAGCAATAGCATCCACAATACTGTTATTTTCAATTCTGATGATTCAGATAAAGTACCCAGTAGGATGGAAAAGAGAATTTATTCCTTCAATAATAATCAGATCCAGATCACTATTAAAGATAGTAGCTGCACCTTTCCATTTCTGATTCCAGAAGTCATAGGTCCTTCAACCTGAAATAATTGCTTAACATTAATAACATGACAAAAAATTGCCCGAATAATAGTTCTATCGTATTGTGTTCAACCAAGAACGTTTATTTGAACCATTATCATTTTAAGGATTATTATTGGGGCAAGAGGAGGTTTAAATCAAACATCATTAGGACAACTTCTCGCATATTCCTCAATTAGACATTTAGGGTGAATAATTATATCTTTAACCGTTAGAGAAAACATTTGAGAACTATATTATTTATTCCTAAGACTAATTATAGTTTTATTATTTAAGAAAATAAATTTGTTCTTTATAAACCAAATTTATTCAGCCAGAAACATAAAAACTGAAATTAAATTCATAATATTTCTATCTCTACTATCTCTAGGTGTTTTACCACCATTCCTTGGATTCCCGCCAAAATGAACTGTTATACAATCACTAATAGAAAACAACATAACAACCATTATAATTTGAAATAACTAGAATATGCTTTGTGTGACGTGGGTCGAATACGAAAACTCCGACATATAGATCAGTAAAGCCCGATTCGTAAAAATAATCGACTTTGCACGACTGAAACAACTTAAAACGTCCGATCACTTTACAAACGAGCTGATGTTTTAAACATTTCAAGTTAAGCATTTAAGCGAGAAAAACGTTTAGTAAAGGTTTGAAATGACACTTAAGGTGTGTTGCATGTCGCTAAGTGCTCTCATTTCCAAATACTGGCCGCATAGAGTCTGGGCAATTTTCGCTCCATGAGTTACTCAGCCTCGAGACATGTTACACAGGCTATAACTGTAGCACAAGACGTACTGTAACATAAAATTGTATAAGGGGTATTCAAATGAAACCCGGTTCAAAAATGGTTCAAATGGCTCTGAGCACTATGGGACTTATCTGCTGAGGTCATCAGTCCCCTAGAACTTAGAACTACTTAAACCTAACTAACCTAAGGACATCACACACATCCATGCCCGCGGCAGGATTCGAACCTGCGACCGTAGCGGTCGCTCGGTTCCAGACTGTAGCGGCTAGAACCGCTCGGCCACATTGGGCGGCTGAAACCCGGTCACTAGACTGTAGTAACGGTAACGATTTTATTAACTCAAAAATGTAGTTGCACACAGTACACATACTCAAAAATAGTCGCCAAAACTGTTGCCAAATTTATTCCACTGCGACACTAGCCGGTTGATTCCATCCTTGAAGCTAGTAGGCTGCTGTCGGCTCCAGGCCTGGACCCTGTCACACACTTCGTCGTCCGTTGCGAATCGGTCCGCAAATAGCTTGTTGTAGAGGTCCACGGCGAAAGTTCGGGACTGTACGGTGGATGAAATTAGAATTATGTTAAAACCTTCATTTCCTGACGGGCGTTGATATATATCTACGGGGACAGGTGAAAATGTGTGCCCCGACCGGGACTCGAACCAGGGATCTGCTGCTTACATGGCAGACGCTCTGTCAATCTGAGCCACCGAGGGCATGGAGGATAGCGCGACTGCAGGGACTATCTCGCGCACGCCTCCCGCGAGACCCACATTCTCACCTTGTATGTCCACACTCTACATTCGTAGTGTCTCAAAAGTGGTTCAAATGGCTCTGAGCACTATGGGACTTGAGATCTGAGATCATCAGTCCGCTAAACCTAACTAACCTAAGGACATCACACACATCCATGCCCGAGGCAGGATTCGAACCTGCGACCGTAGCGGTCGCCCGGTACCAGACTTTAACGCCTAGAACCGCTCGGCCGTAGTGTCCCACCTCAATATACCCATTACTCGTGAAAGACATTCTTACCAAGTCCCGTAAGAGTTCGTGGAATGTGTGTCCATCCGCACAGAAGATGGTCATGGCTGGTATTGCCAGAACTATATACTTATATGGATATGATGTCTGTTCTTTCGGACATGTCTGAAACAACAGACACCGTATCAGTATAGGTATATGTACTGTGGATATTCCAGCGTTTCCCACCGAACGTGCTGCAATGTCGTCTTCACCGCATTGGCCGTGTGTGGTCGGGCATTGTCATGCAGGAGGATAACGCCATTGGATAACATGGCTCGGCGTTTCGACTTGATCGCTCGTCTAGAGTTCTGTAAAGAGGCTTGATAACGCTGGGCATTGGTGGTGGTTCGCCGTTCCAGTATCTGGACAAGCAGGGGCCCTTCGTGGTCATCGTGACGAAGATTTACGAATTTATTTGTAAAAGTATAGACAGTGGAAATTAAAATGTCCCGCAATGCCTTTCCTCCTCCAAGTCGGTCCGTTTGAAGTCCTACCCCCCCCCCCCCCCCCCTTTAGTAAGTGTCCGGATTGATAGCCACAACGGAAAGAAAAAAATAATGTTTAAACGACCTTCATTCATTTCCTGACCGGATGGATACGACATTATTTTATTGTCTCCATATATTATCTGTATATTGAGCAAGCAGTAAAGGAAACAAAAGAAAAATTCGGAGTAGATATTAAAATTCATGGAGCAGAAATAAAAACTTTGAGGTTTGCCGATGACATTGTAATTCTGTCAGAGACAGCAAAGGACTTGGAAGAGCAGTTGAACGGAATGGACAGTGTCTTGAAAGGAGGATATAAGATGAACATCAACAAAAGCAAAACGAGGATAATGGAATGTAGTCAAATTAAATCGGGTGATGCTGAGGGGATTAGATTTGGAAATGAGACACTTAAAGTAGTAAAGGTATTTTGCTATTTAGGGAGTAAAATTACTGATGATGGTCGAAGTAGAGAGGATATAAAATGTAGACTGGCAATGGCAAGGAAATCGTTTCTGAAGAAGAGAAATTTGTTAACATCGAGTATAGACTTAAGTGTCAGGAAGTCGTTTCTGAAAGTATTTGTATGGAGTGTAGCCATGTATGGAAGTGAAACATGGACAATAACCAGTTTGGACAAGGAGAGAATAGAAGCTTTCGAAATGTGGTGCTACAGAAGAATGCTGAAGATAAGGTGGGTAGATCACGTAGCTAATGAGGAGGTATTGAATAGGATTGGGGAGAAGAGAAGTTTGTGGCACAACTTGACTAGAAGAAGGGATCGGTTGGTAGGACAGGTTTTGAGGCATCAAGGGATCACAAATTAAGCATTGGAGGGCAGCGTGGAGGGTAAAAATCGTAGAGGTAGACCAAGAGATCAATACACTAAGCAGATTCAGAAGGATGTAGGTTGCAGTAAGTACTGGGAGATGAAGAAGCTTGCACAGGATAGAGTAGCATGGAGAGCTGCATCAAACCAGTCTCAGGACTGAAGACCACAACAACAACATTTCCAGTATAGTTGTAACGACGCCTGTGTTACGATTAACATTACGAAAAATTATAAAGACAAGCCGCTATCTGCACAACACCAGATTGTATCCCGCAACACAGCCGGGCGGCGTAAAATAAATCTTTGTTGCCTTCACTCGTGGCCTTGGCCAATGATTCGAAAAATAGTATTTTAAGAATGTATTAATGAAATAAGTGAATTATTTTATGTGCTGTCTTTTCAGTTAATTGCTCTTCTATTCAAATTCGATCGTTTACCATGGGTGGAAAGGCTTGTGATTGGTTTTGGAAGTTACGGATGAAAATATCAACGCAGGAAAATTCCAGCTGAATAACTCTGCACTGAGTCGGTGCAGAATTGTGTATATCAGATGAATTTAGTTTTCTACCCGGCTTCCGACACACAGTACTGATGATTGTCGTTATAATGTCATCACATCTCTTCAAGAAAAGCTACTTCCTTTGAAAGTACTAAACTGAAATAATCTTTATTCTCAGACAACTTTTTATAGTGCACATATTTTTTTATTACCGAAGCAAACAAATCGTTGTGATTTAGGCACAGTCTAACAAACACAGTCGCCGCACTCACCGCTGTGAAAACTTTCAAGTCTTTCACATTTGTAGCGACAGTAGCGCCCCTAACGGCGATAAAGCTACCAATGTTAATGTTTGTTTTTACGTAGTTAAAGCCTAGTTTACACGACGTTTGGTTGCGCCGCTCGTTGCGTGGAATGAGTTGCACGCAAGTGTTTTCGTATATGGCTGTACACACGGCGACACCAGCATGCACTTCAGTTTACTCGTATTGTGTGTCCCTGAGTCGTGTCTGAAATGAAACTTTTGGGAGCTGCACGTAGCACGGGTGGTGATGGAGTTAATGCTTGTTGTGTGGAATCGCTGCATAAGGGAAAAATAAGAAACGTGTAACTTCCTGGCAGATTAAAACAGTGTGGCGGACCGAGACTCGAACTCGGGACCTTCGCCATTCGCGGGGCACGTGCTCTACCAACTGAGCTCTCCAAGCACGACTCACGCCTCGTCATCACAGCTTTACTTCTGCCAGTATCTCGTCTCCTACATTCCAAACGTTACAGAAGCTCTCCTGCGACATTGCAGAACTAGCACTCCTGAAAGATCGCAGGAGAGCTTCTGTTAAGTTTGGAATGTAGGAGACGAGATACTGGCAGAAGTAAAGCTGTGATGACGAGGCGTGAGTCGTGCTTGGAGAGCTCAGTTGGTAGAGCACGTGCCCCGCCCGAAGGTCCCGAGTTCGAGTCTCGGTCCGCCACACAGTTTTAATCTGCCAGGAAGTTTCACATCAGCACATACTCCGCTGCGGAGCGAAAATCTCATTCTGGAATAAGAAACGTGTTTCGATTCGTGACTAGATGACGAAAAGGCCTCAGCTCGGTCGCTCATTATCCTTGCTGAAATAATTTGTAATGGAAGATCCAAGAAGTTCTTTTAATTATCTTAGAATGTCACCAGTACTGTTCACCGTTTTTTTCTAAATAGAGTTAGTTATGCGATAAGGAATACAAGTACTGTAATGCATGAAGCACTGTCAGCAGAACTGACATTACATATCGCATTGCGTGCATTACAATCGAGAACACTCGACATGCTGTAAGATACGGTTTTAGTTGGTGATGACACTATTTCATTAACACCAATAATTATTAACATTAACAGTAATAATTATTAACTTTAGTAATAATAATTATTCGAAGCAGACCGCATTAAGAAGAGAATAGTTCGCAAACTACTCTCTTGAAGAGAGATACAGGGTGTCTCAAAAATGACCGGTATATTTGAAACGGCAATAAAAACTAAACGAGCAGCGATAGAAATACACCGTTTGTTGCAATATGCTTGGGACAACAGTACATTTTCAGGCGGACAAACTTTCGAAATTACAGTAGTTACAATTTTCAACAACACATGGCGCTGCGGTCTGGGAAACTGTATAGTACGATATTTTCCACATATCCACCATGCGTAGCAATAATATGGCGTAGTCTCTGAATGAAATTACCCGAAACCTTTGACAACGTGTCTGGCGGAATGGCTTCACATGCAGATGAGATGTACTGCTTCAGCTGTTCAATTGTTTCTGGATTCTGGCGGTACACCTGGTCTTTCAAGTGTCCCCACAGAAAGAAGTCACAGGGGTTCATGTCTGGCGAATAGGGAGGCCAATCCACGCCGCCTCCTGTATGTTTCGGATAGCCCAAAGCAATCACACGATCATCGAAATATTCATTCAGGAAATTAAAGACGTCGGCCGTGCGATGTGGCCGGGCACCATCTTGCATAAACCACGAGGTGTTCGCAGTGTCGTCTAAGGCAGTTTGTACCGCCACAAATTCACGAAGAATGTCCAGATAGCGTGATGCAGTAATCGTTTCGAATCTGAAAAATGGGCCAATGATTCCTTTGGAAGAAATGGCGGCCCAGACCAGTACTTTTTGAGGATGCAGGGACGATGGGACTGCAACATGGGGCCTTTTGGTTCCCCATATGCGCCTGTTTATTGACGAAGCCGTCCAGGTAAAAATAAGCTTCGTCAGTAAACCAAATGCTGCCCACATGCATATCGCCGTCATCAATCCTGTGCACTATATCGTTAGCGAATGTCTCTCGTGCAGCAATGGTAGCGGCGCTGAGGGGTTGCCGCGTTTGAATTTTGTACGGATAGAGGTGTAAACTCTGGCGCATGAGACGATACGTGGACGTTGGCGTCATTTGGACCGCAGCTGCAACACGGCGAACGGAAATCCGAGGCCGCTGTCGGATCACCTGCTGCACTAGCTGCGCGTTGCCCTCTGTGGTTGCCGTACGCGGTCGCCCTACCTTTCCAGCACGTTCATCCGTCACGTTCCCAGTCTGTTGAAATTTTTCAAACAGATCCTTTATTGTATCGCTTTTCGGTCCTTTGGTTACATTAAACCTCCGTTGAAAACTTCGTCTTGTTGCAACAACACTGTGTTCTAGGCGGTGGAATTCCAACACCAGAAAAATCCTCTGTTCTAAGGAATAAACCATGTTGTCTACAGCACACTTGCACGTTGTGAACAGCACACGCTTACAGCAGAAAGACGACGTACAGAATGGCGCACCCACAGACTGCGTTGTCTTCTATATCTTTCACATCACTTGCAGCGCCATCTGTTGTTGAAAATTGTAACTACTGTAATTTCGAAAGTTTGTCAGTCTGAAAATGTACTGTTGTCCCAAGCATATTGCAACAAATGGTGTAATTCTATCGCTGCTCGTTTAGTTTTTATTGCCGTTTCAAATATACCGGTCATTTTTTAAACACCCTGTATGTACAGTGGCTAAAATGGTTCAAATTGCTCTAAGCAGTATGGGACTTATCTGTGGTCGTCAGTCCCCTAGAACTTCGAACTACTTAAACTTAACTAACCTAAGGACATCACACACGTCCATGCCCGAGGCAGGATTCGAACTGCGACCGTAGCGGTCGCGCGGTTCCGGACTGAAGCGCCTAGAACTGCTAGACCACCGCGGCCGGCACAGTAGCAATATTTCAAAATTCTGACATATGTGAATGAGGACCACTGCAGCGACGTTTTAACCAGATGAATACTGAATAATGCAGCTTCTTGAATTTGTATAGCCCTCTCTCCTCTCAACAATATTCCGTAACAAAGAGTTGGCCAACTCGAACATTGGGATTTTAGTCTTCTAGACGAGAGCAGTGCCACAGCTAGAATTACACTTGCTTGTATTTTTCTTAATTCAGTTGTAAATGTGCTCCTAACTCAAGAAAGTTTGCCCTGCAGCTCAGATATTGTCAAACTATCTGTGATCTGATCACACGTGAAGGTCTCAGCGGCAGCAATATGTTGCTTACTTTTGGAATCGGCATCACTGAACCCCCACAAACACCTATGCAAAGCATAGACATCCAGAAAGTGAACATTATTCTCCCTTCCCCGCTTCATATTTCAGTTTGTCTACACTCTACGAACACACATAACCTCAAAACTCATGCAACTAAAGTGCGCGTCATTTATGTTGGCGGCCGAGTTTAGGTTCGTTCTGCGCATCTGACGTCACAAAACACAGTCAGCCAATGAACAGAGAACGACGTTGCCAGAGCTCGACTGCAGTCCAGAGCACGGACGAGTGTCTTCAGTTTTAGAAACGTTCAGTCATAAATAAAGTAATAGAACAAAAGCAATGTCTTGATAGCAGACTTTCTTTTATAGAAAGTTTGAGAAAAGCATTCTTTATACCAATTGCTTCATATTCTATTAATTAATTAAACCAAACAAGCAATAAGACTCCTAATTTAGGCGATAGCGAGGAAAGGTGTCTGTATCAATCACACGATCCGCTTTTTCGCAATAAAGAACAGCGGTAATTGTTTATTTCCTATTGTACTTCGACGAAGCGTGAATAATTCATAATCATACCAACAGTGTTTGTCAGTATTTTGCGTGACCTGTTAGAGTCTTCATGCAGTTCTGCAGCCTGACGAGTTGCGATAGCGTAATGGTTAAGGCGATGGGCTTCTACGCGAAAGGTTATGAGTTCAAACCTTGTGCAAAGCATAGTATTTTCATTATTTAAAAACAATATCGAATGCGTTACTTCACGAATTATATTCGTTTGAATGCATTTTTTTGAAATTTCTAGTGCTTTGTCTCTTTATTTAAAATAAAGCCAAACGTGCTCAGTGTAAATAAAAGTTTTGTTACAGTCGCGAAAGACGGAATATTTCTCAATATTACACACGACACCTATGTGGTACTTAAATGAGATATTGTTATAGAGTAAATTTTATATGAAATTTAGGTATCTTGTCCACATTTCATTCTCAACATTGTGACAACTAAAATCGACCATATGGAAAGTATGCTCTATGGATTTTTACCTCTGCAAACTATTCAAAATTTCGTGCAATGGTTTACTACACTCCTGGAAATTGAAATAAGAACACCGTGAATTCATTGTCCCAGGAAGGAGAAACTTTATTGACACATTCCTGGGGTCAGATACATCACATGATCACACTGACAGAACCACAGGCACATAGACACAGGCAACAGAGCATGCACAATGTCGGCACTAGTACAGTGTATATCCACCTTTCGCAGCAATGCAGGCTGCTATTCTCCCATGGAGACGATCGTAGAGATGCTGGATGTAGTCCTGGGGAACGGCTTGCCATGCCATTTCCACCTGGCGCCTCAGTTGGACCAGCGTTCGTGCTGGACGTGCAGACCGCGTGAGACGACGCTTCATCCAGTCCCAAACATGCTCAATGGGGGACAGATCCGGAGATCTTGCTGGCCAGGGCAGTTGACTTACACCTTCTAGAGCACGTTGTGTGGCACGGGATACATGCGGACGTGCATTGTCCTGTTGGAACAGCAAGTTCCCTTGCCGGTCTAGGAATGGTAGAACGATGGGTTCGATGACGGTTTGGATGTACCGTGCACTATTCAGTGTCCCCTCGACGATCACCAGTGGTGTACGGCCAGTGTAGGAGATCGCTCCCCACACCATGATGCCGGGTGTTGGCCCTGTGTGCCTCGGTCGTATGCAGTCCTGATTGTGGCGCTCACCTGCACGGCGCCAAACACGCATACGACCATCATTGGCACCAGGGCAGAAGCGACTCTCATCGCTGAAGACGACACGTCTCCATTCGTCCCTCCATTCACGCCTGTCGCGACACCACTGGAGGCGGGCTGCACGATGTTGGGGCGTGAGCGGAAGACGGCCTAACGGTGTGCGGGACCGTAGCCCAGCTTCATGGAGACGGTTGCGAATGGTCCTCGCCGATACCCCAGGAGCAACAGTGTCCCTAATTTGCTGGGAAGTGGCGGTGCGGTCTCCTACGGCACTGCGTAGGATCCTACGGTCTTGGCGTGCATCCGTGCGTCGCTGCGGTCCGGGCCCAGGTCGCGGGCACGTGCACCTTCCGCCGACCACTGGCGACAATATCGATGTACTGTGGAGACCTCACGCCTCACGTGTTGAGCAATTCGGCGGTACGTCCACCCGGCCTCCCGCATGCCCACTATACGCCCTCGCTCAAAGTCCGTCAACTGCACATACGGTTCACGTCCACGCTGTCGCGGCATGCTACCAGTGTTAAAGACTGCGATGGAGCTCCGTATGCCACGGCAAACTGGCTGACACTGACGGCGGCGGTGCACAAATGCTGCGCAGCTAGCGCCATTCGATGGCCAACACCGCGGTTCCTGGTGTGTCCGCTGTGCCGTGCGTGTGATCATTGCTTGTACAGCCCTCTCGCAGTGTCCGGAGCAAGTATGGTGGGTCTGACACACCGGTGTCAATGTGTTCTTTTTTCCATTTCCAGGAGTGTATATTTAATACTGCATAATAACTGCGTTGAACATCGAAACAAAATTAAGTCATTTATGGGGGGAAGGTATCAGTCAAGAAGATGTGTAAAAATGTAATTTTTGGGCCAAATAGTTTTTGTGGAATCGAATGATAAGACTGTCAAAGCAGTCGGAACACCGTGTGTCTGCACAGGCGAGCAGTGCAGTGATGACAAAATCGCGCACAGCGCGGAATGCGGGGAGCACGTCTCTGTAGCAGCGAAAGGGTTAATGCGGCCGTGGTGGCTTTACTTCATGAACTGCGCGCTCCCCCCTAAACGTAAGTTTGCGAACTATGCTATACTATGGCGCTGCTTCTATTGGCGCGTGCGTCGCGTGCAACTGGCAACGCAGCAATCTCCCGCGTCTGAACGGGCATGCGCGAGCCGCCAAGATAAAAGAATTGAACTATAGTGTCGCCATAGTTGGAACACGCCGAAAGTGTTGAGTTTCACCGACGAGTTGCGCAAACGCGTGGCGCGCATGCGCAGTGGCCGGTAGTCCAGTTGCCTGCAACCTAGTGTCGTCGTGGAAATTGGCCTAACGAAATAGCTATTATTTTTCGTGTCCCAGGCATTAGTAAATTATCGAGAGGCATGAAGGATCGTGAAGTAAATGTAAAAGCAGCCGAATGTCACTGAATTGGCTACAACTTATCTGCGAAGAAATACTTACGAATATGTGCGTAATTGCAGACTTGACACACAATAATTTTGTATGGAGGCTAATGATTAGCTCATTCTTACACGTGACTCGACTTCAGAATATTTTTGTAAATGTATTTACTTTTGCTTCAAAAGCCAATTATTGAAGATTCTTGCCGTTTGTGGATCAGATTAAGCAACAGGTTAAGGAACTTATTTTTTCTTTGTTGGGAAACAGTTTTAGTGTTTTTGACATTTTAATATGACGACTTCAGCTGCATTTGTAGTGGCTCACTTGATACCTTAAATAACGTAGGTATTGCATTATATACCAGTTTCCTACGTTCTATATTCACTAATTTGAGTGGAAGTGTTGTGAAGAAAACATTTTTGAGTAGACATACGACGCCCTTCTGCGAAAGGTCAGGTCTTCTGCTGTTTACTAGCCATTCTTTTGTCCTTTAAAGAAAACGACATTCGTCAGTAAATGTTTGTAGGTTACAAGAAAATCGTTCATAAACTGTCTGGTAATGTATCGTTTCAAACTTCCGACGGTCCTTAGGAAAATAAAGAATCACAATTTTTTTGTTACTACCAATTTTATGGCACCACATATGTTCCCAATTGTAAAAAATTACGTTGCAAGTAAATATCAACGGTACTATTCTCAATCATCTAATATCTTATTCAGAAGTATAACTTATTTCTCTGCCCGGAGCGTTGCTGTCGTAGTATATAACAAATCAGTAGCAGTGTCATGACCGTGTGTGTGTGTGTGTGTGTGTGTGTGTGTGTGTGTGTGTGTGTTTCAGGTTCAATACTACTCACTATCTGTAATATCTATAACGACAGCAACGAAAATTCTCACCGTTGTTATTTTTATTTTGTTTTTTCTCTAGGAAAAGTTACATCGCTAACTAGCTTCATCCCTCTTACAAACAGTATTAATTTCCGTCTTGCAAAAGGCAGTCCACGTGTAACCATTATGACACGATACGCGCAAATAACGTAGGAAAAAAAAAGTCCGCACAGAATAACGTGGCCGGTTTGATGCGCAGCCGGCAGCAGTGTTGCCTTTCATAACTCCCAAATTATACTTTACATTCGGTACCTCTGCTATAATTTTGCACTAACATAGGCAGTTATACGGAGAAAATATGTACACCAAATACCTCTCTTGCGATTGTGGGTTCTTTAGCACGTGAGGGGAAAGAGAGAATTTGTTTTCCATTGTAGGAGATGAGTAAGGCTTATCTCAGCGTATTTCTAACGCTAGCACTAATCTTACACACCAATAATAATCAGTAACTGCTTTGCTGAGTAATGAACATGATTCCTTCCTGTACGAGGTGCATTCAAGTTCTAAGGCCTCCGATTTCTTTTCTCCGGACTGGAAAGAGATAGAAACATGCGCATTGTTTTAAACTGACGCCGCATTCATTGTCAATATGTCCCAGAGATGGCAGCACCGTACGGCAGATGGAATTTTACCACCAGCGGCGAGAATGAGAACTGTTTTAAATACTTAAAATGGCGACGTTTTCCTTACTTGAACAGTGCGCAATCGTTCGTTTTCTGAACTTGCGTGGTGTGAAACCAATTGAAATTCATCGACAGTTGAAGGAGACGTGGTGATGGAGTTACGGATGTGTCGAAACTGCGTTCGTGGGTGCGACAGTTTAATGAAGGCAGAACATCGTGTGACAACAAACCGGAACAACCTCGGTCTCGCACAAGCCTGTCTGGCGACACGATCGAGAAAGTGGAGAGAATTGTTTTGGGGGATCGCCGAATGACTGTTGAACAGATCGCCTCCAGAGTTGGCATTTCTGTGGGTTCTGTGCACACAATCCTGCATGACGACCTGAAAATGCGAAAAGTGTCATCCAGGTGGGTGCCACGAATGCTGACGGACGACCACACGGCTGCCCGTGTGGCACGTTGCCGAGCAATGTTGACGCGCAACGACAGCACGAATGGGACTTTCTTTTCGTCAGTTGTGACAATGGATGAGACGTGGATGCCATTTTTCAATCCAGAAACAAAGCGCCAGTCAGCTCAATGGAAGCACACAGATTCACCGCCACCAAAAAAATTTCGGGTAACCGCCAGTGCTGAAAAAATGATGGTGTCCTTGTTCTGGGACAGAGAGGGCGTAAGCCTTACCCATTGCGTTCCAAAGGGCCCTACGGTAACAGGTGCATCCTATGAAAATGTTTAGAAGAACAAATTCCTTCCTGCACTGCAACAAAAACGTCCGGGAAGGGCTGCGCGTGTGCTGTTTCACCGAGACAACGCACCCACACATCGAGCTAACGTTACGCAACAGTTTCTTCGTGATAACAACTCTGAAGTGATTCCTCATGCTCCCTACTAACCTGACCTGGCTCCTAGTGACTTTTGGCTTTTTCCAACAATGAAAGACACTCTCCGTGGCCGCACATTCACCAGCCGTGCTGCTATTGACTCAGCGATTTTCCAGTGGTCAAAACAGACTCCTAAAGAAGCCTTCGCCGCTGCCATGGAATCATGGCGTCAGCGTTGTGAAAAATGTGTACGTCTGCAGGGCGATTACGTCGAGAAGTAACGCCAGTTTCATCGATTTCAGGTGAGCAGTTAATTAGAAAAAAAATCGGAGGCCTTAGAGCTTGAATGCACCTCGTATTTAATTACCTGTGAAGCACGAGCTACTTTCACTGTGAACTCCCTAGTTCTAATCTAAAGAACAAAACAAGTTATAAAGGTACCTCCAAACCGAAACCCAGTTCCAAGAAGCAAAAATATAGAACTGTTGAGAGTTTGACAAATGTTAAGAAATGTTGACAACAGTTTCAAACTCTTGTAAATACAAGTTCGGCGTTCTTATATTTTGTTGCAGAAGAGCAATGGAAATGTCTTCTGACTGTGAGATGATGCTTTTGCTCTTTCAGAGTAGATGATGAAACCATACGCAGGATGGCAAGAGAAAGGCAACCAGGAAAGAATGTTTAATTACCGAGCATCTCGCGCTAGAAGAATTGTGGAGAATTTTTTTGAAAAATTATAAGCAGTTTTTTTGTGTATTAGAACAACTGTGTATTTAAGTCCTGAAAAAGCCACATTAGTGACTTCTGCAACTGTGTCTTTGTAAAGTTTTCTTAGCAGAAATAAATAAAGTGCCACAGTTCACTCACCACCTGGCAGTTTTCATGTGGAAGATCCAGAAACAGTCAGGGTTTGGGATGGCAGTTGGAGGATGTCTCCGGAAAATAAGTATCTTCAGAGAAAGGGCGGCAACCCCGGAAGAACTGCAAAGAATATACGGGATGAATTTGCAATCTACTTTGTATCGGATGTTGGTAAAGTAAAATTGCAAGAGAAATATGAATAAATAAATATCGAGTGAAAAGACAAATGTAATTAAAAACTTCCGAACGAAACCCTTATAGCTTCAGTTTTTAACAATGTAAGCCACTGAAACTTCCTGGAAGATTAAAACTGTGTACCCGACCGAGACTCGAACTCGGGACCTTTGCCTTTCGTGGGCAAGTGCTCTACCATCTGAGCTACCGAAGCACGACTCACGCCCCGTACTCACAGCTTTACTTCTGCCAGTACCTCGTCTCCTACCTTCCAAACGTTACAGAAGCTCTCCTGCGAACCATGAAGAACTAGCACTCCTGAAAGAAAGGATATTGCGGAGACATGGCTTAGCCACAGCCTGGGGGATGTTTCCAGAATGAGATTTTCACTCTGCAGCGGAGTGTGCGCTGGTATGAAACTTCCTGGCAGATTAAAACTGTGTGCCCGACCGAGACTCGAACTCGTTTGGAAGGTAGGAGACGAGATACTGGCAGAAGTAAAGCTGTGAGTACCGGGCGTGAGTCGTGCTTCGGTAGCTCAGATGGTAGAGCACTTGCCCACGAAAGGCAAAGGTACCGAGTTCGAGTCTCGGTCGGGCACACGGTTTTAATCTGTCAGGAAGTTTCATATCAGCGCACACTCCGCTGCAGAGTGAAAATCTCATTCTGGAAACATCCCCCAGGCTGTGGCTAAGCCATGTCTCCGCAGTATCCTTTCTTTCAGGAGTGCTAGTTCTGCAAGGTTCGCAGAAGAGCTTCTGTAAAGTTTGGAAGGTAGGAGACGAGGTACTGGCAGAAGTAAAGCTGTGAGTACCGGGCGTGAGTCGTGCTTCGGTAGCTCAGATGGTAGAGCACTTGCCCACGAAAGGCAACGGTACCGAGTTCGAGTCTCGGTCGGGCACACAGTTTTAATCTGTCAGGAAGTTTCATATCAGCGCACACTCCGCTGCAGAGTGAAAATCTCATTCTGGAAACATCCCCCAGGCTGTGGCTAAGCCATGTCTCCGCAGTATCCTTTCTTTCAGGAGTGCTAGTTCTGCAAGGTTCGCAGAAGAGCTTCTGTAAAGTTTGGAAGGTAGGAGACGAGGTACTGGCAGAAGTAAAGCTGTGAGTACCGGGCGTGAGTCGTGCTTCGGTAGCTCAGATGGTAGAGCACTTGCCCACGAAAGGCAAAGGTACCGAGTTCGAGTCTCGGTCGGGCACACAGTTTTAATCTGCCAGGAAGTTTCATATCAGCGCACTCTCCGCTGCAGAGCGGAAATCTCATTCTAATGTAAGCCATTAATCTGCAAACTACTTTGAATCAGATGTTGACAAAATGATACGACAAGAGAAATAAATAAATATCCGGTAAAAATACAGTTGTAATTACAAAATTTTCGACAGCTGCAGTTACTTAAGATTGCAAATATTTTTCTCCCTGGCTTGTTCACGCCTTCGAAATACTTCATATGCTCGTAAAATAGCCATTTCTGTTCGTAGATCCCAGTTGCCTCAGGCCCCCTTTTAATTTTGAGCATTTTACAACGCTCACGATCGTATTGTGTTCTCTTATTTGTCCAATTCCTTTACCACTCCACAAGCGCTACACCAGTTTTATGAGAAACGTCTTTCAACAAATGTTTCCTTTTATATCTGTCTTTATATGCAGAATCAGAAGGATCCTACAGAGGTTTCCTCGTTTAAATTTCTAAGAAAAGGCTGAACTGTTGGATCTGTTGACGATTCGTGAGTTGCCACTGTCGAAAGAAACACAGGAGACGAAGAAAAAAACACAGCAGACGACACGGCAAATGCGCATGCGCAAATCACACAACTCTGCCGTGTTTTTGCTCACTGACCATAAACTACGAGCAATTAAAAAAAATAAAATAAGTGCTTCAAATGGTTCAAATGGCTCTGAGCACCATGGGACTTAACATCTACGGTCATCAGTCCCCTAGAACTTAGAACCACTTAAACCTAACTAACCTAAGGACAGCACACAACACCCAGTCATCACGAGGCAGAGAAAATCCCTGACCCCGCCGGGAATCGAATCCGGGAACCCGGGCGCGGGAAGCGAGAACGCTACCGCACGACCAAAATAAGTGGCAAACGCGTTTAAGGACTCATACTGGAGGATTCCATACAAACATAACCTCTGTATTGTGTATAGATCTATTTTGATCCCCAAGGATTCTTGATGGTCTATCATTTTGAAAACATTTGGTTTTAATAAATTCCCTTCATTGACTTTATTATTGTAACAGAAAAAAAGAATAGTTTGTAGCTTTAGTTTGGCACTAGCAGGAAAGGTCGTTTTAAACACTACGTATTTTGAAACTTCCTAGCAGATTAAAACTGTGTGCCGGACCGAGACTCGAACTCGGGACCTTTGTCTTTCGCGGGCAAGTGCTCTACCATCTGAGCTACCGAAGCACGATTCACGCCCCGTCCTCACAGCCTTACTTCCGCCAGTACCTCGTATCCTACCTTCCAAACTTCACAGAAGCTCTCCTGCGAACCATGCAGAACTAGCAGTACGTATTTTAACTGTCATTATTACAGAACGTTGCGACAATATTACATCTGTCAACAGTGGAATGCATGTGTCTGCAGTAAAGAGGGTATAAAGAAGTGAAGTCATTGTTGTTTTCTACAAAGAATATCTATTTCCGTGGGAATGAAAAAGACAGTGCTCAAAGTTTTTGTCGTAACCTAGTCAGTTTAAATAAAGCTATTCACTTCTGCTCTGTCCATATGTTTGTTTTCTACCTTTAGAACTCACGCATTTTGTAGGTGTTTTTCTTTTTCTGAAGACGTGACCTCTTCGTTAGAAGGTGAAACAGCAGTGCTGAGCATATGTCATAGTGATGAAGCAGTTTCGGAGGATAAAGATCATGTTTCGAAATCCAGCTCCTTATCTACACTAGAATACACAGATGATACTCCCATAATAGCAAATCGTAAGTAGTGCGCTTTCATAGGGTAAATCAAATCAATGGAACACAGGACCATTACCTCAACTGGGACAGCATGCAGCATGTGATAAAAGTATCCGGACACCCACAAAAACATAAGTGTCTCATATTAGGTGCATTGTGCTGCCACCTACTGCCACGTACTCCATATCTGGGGCCTTACAGGGGAACCTCCCCATCGCACCCCCCTCAGATTTAGTTATAAGTTGGCTCAGTGGATAGGCCTTGAAAAACTGAACACAGGTCAATCGAGAAAACAGGAAGAAGTTGTGTGGAACTATGAAAAAAATAAGCAAAATATACAAACTGGGTCGTCCATGCCGAAGATAAGCAATATTAAGGGCAATTTGAGGCGAGGAGCTCCGTGGTCCCGTGGTTAGCGTGAACAATAGCCGGCACGGTAGCTCAGCGTGTTCGGTCAGAGAGCCGGTTGGCCTCTGTAATAAAAAAACTGAGTGGAACGATCAACCACCGAACTTGAACGGGCTGTCTTGTGACGTCCGCAACGACCAAACACAACGATCAATAACGACCAAAATGGAAAAAAAAAAATTGAAAATTCCGCCGGCACGGTAGCTCAGCGTGTTCGGTCAGAGGGTTAGCTGCCCTCTGTAATAAAAAAAACTGAGTTAATGGATCAACAACGAACTGAAACGGGTGTCTTTCGATGTCCGCGCCGAGCAGATACAACGAACTAAAATGAACAAAATGAGATAAAAAAAAAAAAAAAAAAAAAAAAAACAGCTGCGGAACGAGACGTCTTTGGTTCAAATCTTCCCTCGACCGAACATTTTAACTTTTTATTTTCAGTTTATGTGAAAAACTCTTACGTTTTCATCACTCTTTTTGGGAGTGATTATTACATCCACAAGAAAACCTAAATGGGGCAAGGTAGAAGAATCTTTTCACCCACTCGCCAAGTGTACTAGTTAGGTGGGTCGACCACATATTCCTGTCATGTGACGCACATGCTGTCACCAGTGTCGTATACAAAATATCAGACGTGTTTTCCTGTGGAGGAATCGGTTGACCTATGACCTTGCGATCAAGTGTTTTCGGTTCCCATTGGAGAGGCACGTCCTTTCGTCTATTAATCGCACGGTTTTGCGGTGCGGCCGCAAAACAGAGACACCAAACTTATTACAGTGAACAATAAACTAATTACAATGAACAGAGACGTCAATGAACAAGCGGACAGATCATAACTATGCGAAAATAAAAAAAGGTAAAATTTTCGCTTGAGGAAGGACTTGAACCAAGGACCTCCCCTTCCGCTGCTACTGACGCTAACCACAAGACCACGGCACCCCTGCTGTAACATTCTCCTTGATGTTGGATATCTTCAGCATGGATTACTCAGTTTGTATATTTCGCTTATTTTTTTCGTAGTTCCACATAACTTCTTCCTGTTTTCTCGACTGATCTGTGTTCAGTTTTCAAGGCCTGTCCACTGTGCCAACTTACAACTAAATCTGAGGGGGGTGCGATGGGGAGGTTCCCTTGTTAGTAGTCATTAGACATCGTGAGGGAGCACAACTCAAGGACTTCGAACGTGGCCAGGTCTGTACGTGAGATTTCCACACTCCTAAACAACCCTAGGTAGACCGGTTCCGATGTGATAGTGAAGTGGACACGTGGAAACGTGGGAAACGTGAAGGGACACGTACAGCTCAAAAGCTCGTCTGTTGACTGAAAGAGACCGCCTGCAGTTGAAGAGGGTCGTAATGTGTAATAGGCAGACATCTGTCCAGATCATCACATAGGAATTCCAAACTGCATCAGGATCCACTGCAAGTACTATGACAGTTAGGCGGGAGGTGAGAAAACTTGGATTTCATGGTCGAGCGGCTGCTCGTTAGCCACACATCACGCCGGTAAATGCCACACGACGCCTCGCTCGGTGTAAGGAGCGAAAACATTGGACGATTGAAAAGTGGAGAAACTTTGTATGGAGTGACGAATCACGGTACACCATGTGGCTATCCGATGACAGGACGTGGGTATAGTGAATGCCCGGTGAACGTTATCCGCCAGCGTGTGTAGTGCCAACAAATTCGGAGACGGTGGTGTTTCGGTGTGGTCGTGTTTTTCATGGAAGGAACCCCTTGTTGTTTTACGTGGCACTATCACAGCGCAGGCCTGCATTGATGTTTTAAGCTCAACCTTGCTTCCCACTGTTGAAGAGCAATTCGGGGATGGCGATTGCATCTTTCAACACGATCGAGCACATGTTCATAACGCACGGCCTGTGGCGGACTGGTTACACGACAATAACATCCCTGTAATGAACTGTACTGCACAGATACCTGACCTGAATGCTACAGAACACGTTCGGAATGTTTTGGAACGCCGACTTCGTGCCAGGCCTCACCGACCGACATCGATACCTCTCCTCTGTGCTGCATTGCGTAAAGAATGGGCTGCCATTCCTGAAGAACCTTCCAGCACCTGCGAGAGTGGAAGCTGCCATCCAGGCTAAGGGCGGGCCAACATCATACTGAATTCGAGCATTATCGATGGAGGGCGCCACGAACTTGTGATTTTCAGCCAGGTGTCCGGATACTTTTGATCGCATAGTTTGTGTGTCCAACACATACCCAGGCGAAGCCACAGATGAGAGGTTAATACAAAAAATAAAAGAATACAGTAAGTCTCGTGATCTCCATGCAAAGTATCCCATTTTTTGTTTTTTTGCTTGACTAATTTTTTTGTACATGTACAGATCTGGTATACATTTAAATCTCCACACCACAGTACCATTGAATGGCACAAAAACTGAAATGGCGCTCTTCACAGATAAAAGAGGAGACTGATTACGCCATTTAGATTTTGGCTTGTCTAGTGGCGTGCCTATGGTACTCTGGTGTGGGGATTTAAATGTGTACCACGATTGCAGACGTGCAGGTCCTGCAAACAGACAAACAAAATCGATAAAATTCTACGACGTTTCGAGCTGCGTTAAGTGGTTTAAAACCCATGAGATTTCGACCAGTTAGTCCTCAGACGTTGTCAAATGACGACTGTGGTGTGGCTGCTACTGGCATCTTCATACAGCGGCGCTGCCACTCGTGACGTCACCGGCACCCGGTCCAGCGCCATATAAGCCAATGTTTTGGTTGCAAGACTGCGTCCACATCAGTCTTCTGATGACCAGGTTCCAAGCTGTCCTTAACTGGAGACCACCCATGTTACCAAGGATGTTTCCAGTACTCTGGATCTCGACTGCTTCTTTTACGGTGCTGTCCCAGAAACAATTTGTCCTTTGAATAGCAGATGTTTAAAACTGGCTCTTAAATTGCCACTTTCAGTTCTCAGTCTTACTTACTGTACATTTCAATGACGCAAGATGATACCTCTCCTCAGTGCAGCACTCCATGAAGAATGGACTGCCATTCCGCAAGAAACCTCCCAGCACATAATTGAACGTACGCTTGCGAGAGTGGAAGCTGTCATCAAGGCTAAGGGTGGGACAACACCATACAGAATTGCGCTATTACGAATGGGGGGGGGGGGGGCGGCACGAACTCGTAAGTCATTTTCAGCCAGGTATCCAGATACTTCTGATCACATAGTGTAGTTCATCTAACTTCAGGATCAACAAAGTATGTCACTTCTCGCATTACAGATGAATATTAAGCTAGCAAGTTGTTTCATCCTCTGACAGTTGAAAACGTAATATTCGCCCATTCTAATGCTAAAGAAACGTTTATATGGACATACGTGCAAAAAATTTGATGTTCTTGACCAGCATAGCTCTGTTGCTATTAGCGGGGGTTTATAAGTCACATAAAGAATGTGTCCCGAATGTTTATGGGATGAATACAAAGGTCGCCTAGTTTTCAGAGCTGCTTTGTCACTATAAACGTTCAAGAACATGTCAAGGGTTATTCGATATGATGACCGCGATGACTACAGGAAAAGGTAAATCTGCGTCTCTGAGGGTTTCGTGGAAGAAATGGAAATATTACCTAAGTTATGCCTAGTAAACCAGGGAAGTATGGCATCAAGCTTTGGGTACGTTGTAACAAAGAAACAATTTATGCACGGAACGACATGAAGGGGCATAACAACACCTGTGACAATTTTTTCACCTCCCGCTGGCTAAAACAAATGCTGATGGAGAAGAATATCACAGTGATTTGAGCTGTGCGACTTACATCCCACCCAAACTATTGCAAACCCGGGGGACTCCTGACCGCAAGTCAACATTTGCCTTCACAAAGGACACAACATTTGTGTCATATATACCAAAGAACAACAAATACGTTTTTCTGCAAAGCACTCTGCACAATGCAAAAGTCAGCGAAGGCAATAAAAGGAAGCCTCAAATTATTTTATACTACAACACTATAAACAAGATTATACAGTAAAGAGGAAGACACACAGGCGGCCTATTGTTGTGTAGTCGGATATCAACGACGTATTTCCGTATAACTCTTGCGTGCTGTTCAAGGCAACTTATCCCCAATAGAAAGCAAGCACCCTATAGCGAAGGAGATCGTTCCCAGAAACACTTGTCGGGGAGCTAATTGACGGGAATTTGCAGAGACGAAGATGTCTTCCAAGAAGAAATGCTGCAAGAGAATCTATAGACAGAAGAACACTGTGTGAATCTGCACACTCCACATCCGACGAAAGTGATCCTAGGAGTAGGAAAACGAGCAGACATCTATTAGGGAAAAACTGGTTACAAACGTTCAGTGAAATCTGCTAAGTGTAATAAATTCACTTGCAAGATACATTTTGCATACTCAGATAAACACAGTTGGTTAAAGGTAGGCATAGGGTAGTAAAATGAACTCACACATCAGTTTAATATTCGATTACATTTATGCCATCTAAATGATACATTTATTTCAGTGTAATACACAGACATATAGAGCTGTACCTACCGAAACCAGCTAAGAAACTGCATCTATTTTTATCCAAACACCTTGAGTGCATGTGCAAAATTAACACCTTAGTGGGGTTAATTACGCTTCTGATGAGTAAGTTAGCGACTAACAAAATATGTGACATAAATGGCTGTAAGATTTGACTGCACTGACGTAGAAGCTGAAAATTTTTCGCACGACCTAGACGCCGTAGAGCCTAGTGCATGATCCCAAATTTTACTTGATACGTCTATCCATTCTTAAGGAAAAGACGTCTTAACAGACGGATGGAGAGACAGAGAGACAGACACAGTGATTCCGTACGGGCTCCACATAATGCTTAAAGAATTAACAAATTCACCACTAGAAGAGGAAGCAATTCAGAACGAAATAAAAATCTTATAATACATACCCCAGCAAAACGATCATGACACCAAAATTGTAACACAATTATACTACAATAAAACACAACAAGAAAGGTTCAGTACACATAAAGAAATAACGCTAGACACACACAGAACGAAAAAGAAGAAAACAGAATACGCAACCACAACCTATCTAGCAAACAGCTCGAACAAAATTAACAAATTATTCAACAAAACCGACATCGCCTTTACATATCAGAACATACACAGCCTCAAACACGAAATTCACAAAGGCAGCTCGAAAATTCCCATACAAAGCGACCCTGGCATTTACAAAAATTTCGTGTAACACATGCCACAAATTCTACATAGAACAAACCAGTATAAACCTCAAATTTAGGTATAAACAGCATACCAGAGAAAGTGAAAACAATCCACCGACATTTTTTTAGCATCTACAAACAGAAAAACACGACGTAAAACCCATAAAAGAAGACCTAGAAATCCTCCATATTACGCAGAAGGGAACCTTTATGAACATCCTTGAGAAGATAGAGATATATGCAACATGCATACAGCAACGCTTCAAATTTACTGTACGAACAAACCCACCTAAAACACAAAAAGTACATAGAAAACTTTATTCACATTATAAATCAAGAAAAAGGGTCAAGTAATAAATCCGAGACCCAAAATAACACCTGTCCGTAATAACAGCAATAACAAAAAAAAAGACACAACAGCAACATAAACTTACGATAAAATAAAAAATGTAAAATAAAAATCTCAAAACTGAGACAAATTACAGGCAGAAACGTAATTACAAGAAAATCTATAAAAATAATAAAAAACAACTGAACTTCACACATAACTTATTTATAACGGTAACTATGTAAAAATATAATATCGCTGATCGATTGGCGTCCAAGACGTCAGAAAAGTAGCGTACGTGGAAACCAACTACAATCAGATGTATGTCTCCAATCTTAATAATCAACTCATTAAAAGACACGTCTTGCACTGCGGGCCCCAAAGAACAAAAAAACCTCATGACAGTATTGAGCATCCAGGAGGGGCAACTAAAGTGAAAGTTTTTTTGTGCCGTATCTCGTGAAAAAGTGTGTGCCCCCACCCCCTCTTTTGAGGAAAACACAATGACTGGAATGACATATCTTCAAATGCTACAGATCTCTCTTTGTGCACAACTTCAGGAGAACTCTAATGACTTCATTTTGCTACAGGATTGAATTCCATCAGTTTCTGAAAACTGCCCCAACGCTGAATAGGGCGCACGGGACCCCGAGATGGGGTGTTCAAGTCACTTTTACCTTGTGGCATAGAAAAAGTGAAGAACGGAGTAACAGCCTCCGTAACTTCTGTAAAAGGCCATGCATTGTGTAAAATTTACGACGAATTTAGCTTTCGTCTAGGTGTTGTTGATGCTGCTGCTGGTGGACTTCTGTAATAGTATAGCTAAGACCCAGTGTAGGACATGCCGATAGTTCTATAATTTTATGTTTTACTGCGATTTCCTTTTTAAGCTGTGACAACACTTTTGCTATACTTTGTTCTTCTGATATTTTAGTTTTGGGCGAACAGGTACTGCTTAGACGCAAAATTCTAAACTTAAGCAATATTATACCATGTTTAATCAGTTCTGTGTTAACTTTATGAGCTACTGGGCATTTATTGCAACGTTTTTGCTTGTTTTATTTATTTTATTTTATATTGCGAATACGCCATCTGAGGACCAAGTTCCAATTTCAATTCTTCGTTGTTTGTTCTTTTCTTTCAGTATGGCTGCATCACTGTTTCTTCTTTCTATCTTCAGACCATTTTCAACCAGTATTTTAAGGTACCCTGCCTTGGAACCCTTCCATTTTCAATACTTTTTTCCCCGAAAGGCTTCTATGTTGTTTATATCTTCCATTTTTACATCGTTTCTTTCTAAATCCTTTTCTACTTCGTTGACCCAGCTTGTTGTGGACTTCTTACCCCATAAATATTTGAAAATCCTATTAGTTAATGTACTGTCTTGCATTCGAAATAGATGTCCAAAAAACATGAGTCTTCTTTTGCTCATTACGTTTCCAATATTTTCTATATTTTCGTATGCGGTACTTCAGCATTCCTTCCTATTTTACAATCTTCTGCTGTATTTTGTGATCCCAATATTGTCCTTATAATTCGCCTTTCTAGTTCTTCTAAATCATCTGAATTATTGTTTAATGCCTCGCATTCGCTGGCTTCACTACTGTGCAATAATGCTTTATCTTTGCATTTTTGGATAGTCACGTTTTATTGTAGAGGTCTTTGGCGATACCATATGCTCTCTCCATTTTATGTAACCTTTCCTCTATTGCAGATTTTTCCAAAGCATTTTCTTGGATTACCTCCCCCAGATATGTGAATTTTCTTACCCTCTCTATGTGGCCAACATCCGTTTTCAGAAATTTTGGAACATCCGTAAAGTTTGTTAGAAATTTTGTTTTTTTTCTGCAGAAATTCATAAGCCAGTTCTGCTGGCTACTTCTTCCAGGAGATTTATTTGTGTTATAGCAGAAGCCATATTTTCAGAAAGTATAGCAAAGTCATAATGCAAGACAGTTGATTTCGATCTTTTTGCTTCCTCTTCCTAACCTTATAGATAAGATGCTTAGTTCAATAAGTTTTTCGTTCCAAATTCTTACTATTATCTCTAACACACTATTAAAAAGAATTGGGATAGGCCGTCACCTTGTCGTACACCTGTTTTTATTTTGAAAGGCTGTGAAATTTCTTCCATAAGTTTTACTTTAAAGACTGCATGTGTCTATGTCTCACGGATTAGGTTCGCGAGCTTAGACTTTACGCCGAATTGTCGAATTATTTTATCTATAGTTTCTCTGGCAACAGAATCAAAAGCCTTTTTGAAATCCACAAACGAAACTACAGTATCGTTTGAATTAAGTAATCTACGGCGAATTACTGACTTGAGATTAAATATTTGTTGTGAGCATGACCTTCCTTTCCTAAAACTATCTTGATATTCACCTAAGTGACCCTCTAGCGTTGTTTCTATTCTGTTTAATAAAATCTTGGAAAATTCTTTATACACTACTGGCAGGAAAGAGATTCCCCTGTAGGATTTTACATCCTGTTTATTATCTTTTTTGTGGGGTGGGTGTATCAAGGCAACTTTCCATTACTCTGGGATCTTTTCTGTTTTTCAGATTCCTTCAAAGAGTAAATTTAGCTCACTTGCTATATTTGGCAAAGACTACTTCAAAAATTCAGCTGTAATAGAATCTTCTTCACTAACTTTGTTGTTTTTGACGGTCTTAATTACTTCTTCAATTTGTTCTGTAGTTGATGGTAAATCTTATTCCAATCTTATTTCAATATATGACTTGGTTCAGGACATTACAGAAGCTGATGAAAATGTCTTGGTAGTATTCACAATTTTCAGTATTGCTTAAGCCAATTTTGCCAATTTCATTTTTGAAACGCGTTTTGAGTTTAGAATCTCTTTCACTTGTTATTAAAAGTTTTATAAAAGTCATAAGTATTATATTTTACTTGTGACTTTTATAAAACTTTTAATAACTATAGTAATAATAATACTAATAATAATAATAATAATAATAACAATAATAGTAATAACAATAATAAGAATTATATTTTACATCTGCCAGGATAGCCGAGAGCGCTAATGCGCTGCTTCCTGGACTTGAGTAGGCGCGCTGGCCCCGAATCTATTCCGCCCGCCGGATTAACGACGAGGGCCGGTGTGCTGGCCAGCGTGGATGTGGTTTTTAGGCGGTTTTCCACATCCCTATAGGTGAATACCGGGCTGGTCCCCACCTCCTGCCTCAGTTAAACGACTCTCAGACATTTGAAACACATCCGCACTTTTCCATTATTTACACTAGACGCAGACCGATCGGGTACTCTGATTCCATCCCTGGGGTTACGGGGTGGCGGCAGGAAGTGTATCCGGCCATCCCTTCACATTAACATGCCAAAATCGAATTAACCGCGCCAACCCCGCGCACAATGCGGGACAAATGCGCAAGCGATAGATAGACAAGTATTATATGTTACAAAATTTTTATCTATTTCCAAAAGTTTCTCCTTTTCAAAGGCTCGTTTGGTTTTTCTGATTAGCGTGGCTGCTTCCTTCCTTTGTTATTTAAATAATAATCTTCAATTTTCTGTGAGCATTTCCATGCTTTGCGTATTTCTTTCCAGGTATAGCCACTTTAATTTCGTCTTGTTACTTTTTAATTGACCGTTTTGTCGTAGTAAGCCTGTCTATATTATATTTTATTATCCTTTGTGATCTTCTTTGTTCTTTATTATGTTGAGGTTCCCTACTACTTTCACATTCATACACTAGTGGCCATTAAAATGAAGATGACGTGCTACAGACGCGAAGTTTAACCGATAGGAAGAAGATGCTGTGATATGAAAATTATTAGCTTTTCAGAGCATTCACACAAGGTTGGCGCCAGTGGCGACACCTACAACGTGCTCACATGAGGAAAGTTTCCAACCGATTTCTCATACACAAACCGCAGTTGACCGGCGTTGTCTGGTGAAACGTTGTTATGATGCCTCGTGTAAGGAGGAGAAATGCGTACCATCGCGTTCCGATTTTGATAAAGGTCGGATTGTAGCATATCGCGATTGCGATTTATCGTATCGCGACATTGCTGCTCGCGTTGGTCGAGATCCAATGACTGTCAGCAGAATATGGAATCGGTGGGTTCAGGAGGGTAATACGGAACGCCGTGCTGGATCCCAATGGCCTCGTATCACTAGCAGTCGAGATGACAGGCACCTTATCTGCATGGCTGTAACGGATCGTGCAGCCACGTCTCGATCCCTGAGTCAACAGGTGGGGACATTTGCAAGACAACTACCATCTGCACGAACAGTTCGATGACGTTTGCAGCAGCACGGAGACCGTGGCTGCGGTTACCCTTGACGCTTCATCACAGACAGGGGCGCCAGCGATGGTGTACTTGACGACGAACCTGGGTGCACGAATGGCAAAACGTCATTTGTTCGGATGAATCGAGGTTCTGTTTACAGCATCATGCTCGCATCCGTGTTTGGCGACATCGCAGTGAACGCACATTGGAAGCGTGTATTCGTCGTCGCCATACTGGTGTATCACCCGGCGTGATGGTATAGGGTGCCATTGGTTACACGTCTCTATCACCTCTTGTTCACATTGACAGCACTTTGAACAGTGGACGTTACATTTCAGATGTGTTACGACCCGTGGCTCTACCCTTCATTCGATCCCTGTGAAACCCTACATTTCAGCAGGATAATGCACAACCGCATGTTGCAGGTCCTGTGCGGGCCTTTCTGCATACAGAAAATGTTCGACTGCTGCCCTGGCCATCACATTCTCCAGATCTCTCACTAACTGAAAACGTGTGGTCAATGTTGACCGAGCAACTGGCTTATCACACTACGCCAGTCACTTCTCTTGATGAACTGTGGTATCGTGTTGAAGCTGCATGGGCAGCTGTACCTGTACACGCCATCCAAGCTCTGTTTGACTCAATGCCCAGGCGTATCAAGGCCGTTATTACGGCCAGAGGTGGTTGTTGTGGGTACTGATTTCTCAGGCTCTATGCACCCAAATTGCGTGAAAATGTAATCACATGTTAGTTCTAGTGTAATATATTTGTCCAATGAATACCCGTTTATCATCTGCATTTCTTCTTGGTGTAGAAATTTTAATGGCCAGTAGTGTAATTTCAATTGCACTTTTTCGCGAAATAGCCTCATGATCTTGTAAGATGTCAGGCAAATCCAACACATTCCATGAAAACCCTGACATGATAAGCAAATCCGGCAGTATGTCACATAGCTCCGAATAAATCATGACATTAAATTAACCAAAGTAATACGATCAACGAGTGAGCAAATGGAATACCGCAGACTAACACAAGAATGCCTAAATGCATGTCATACCTTCCCACCGTGAAACAAATGCAGTTCCGAAGGAAGAAACGAGAAGCCGAGAGCAGAACCGTGTTAAGCTAGAAGGCCCTACGATAAGGGACGGACACCCCCGTCTCCAGCTAACCGCCAGGACCACCCCCCCCCTGCCCATCTTAAAAGATAGAGTCCTCCAGAAGAACAGTATAGATCTTACGATAACACTAAAAGGACCACACCAGCTGCAAGTTTTAGCGTGAGACTTTTTCGCGTCTCTGTTGCGGTGCAAACTTTAAAAACATTGCCCGACCACGAAAAGTATAACGTTTCTCATTGGATAGACAGAATTTTTGTAGGCGGAGCTTAAGGTTAACATTGAGACCCTGATTGGTCAGATGAAAACACAGCCAGATAGTTTTGTTTTTAAACCAATTTCGGTAAATTGTAGTAAGGAGAAGTTAGGAGAGAGTTGCTTCCGAGATGACGAGGTGAGCGGAGCTGTGCTGCCCGCCGCCCCCTGACGAACACCGACAAGGTAACGAGCGCACGCGATGCCGCATTTTTGAGCGCATAAAGCTTCACTCAGAACTGCAGAAGTCTCATCTGTTACATCCCCTTTTTTCGTAATACTAGTGTCGATCGTCAATTAAAGCTCATGGTATTCACATTTGCTACATAAGTTAAAATCTGAAACGCGATGATTTTTCTGTTATATGATTATTGAGAAGCCACATCAGCTACTGTAATTTACGACAAGTTAAATAAATAATTAAAGATAACTGAGGGTCACTGTAGACCATTTTGATAGTTTTCTCTTTTTATGAAACTTAACTTAAACCTAGATTATAGATGTGATATGGCATAGGTCATCCTTCGATCCATTGTAGAAATTGGAAACCCATTCAGGGAATATTCGTTCACATTTTTGTTGAACGCAGTTGGCTTTTATCATCCTGTATTAAAATATTTCCTTTTATCAATAGTGCAATTTATAAACAATGTTTTGTGAGTAGAATAAAATCTACAATGGTAAACTTAACTGCTTTTTCGACGTTATTTTACCAGCTAACTAAAAATAGGAAAGCCTTGAACGCCTTCCACTAAATTTAGTTAGTATTAAGATTCTTTTACAGGGAGTGCAGTGGAGCTGACGCTGAAATCATTAAGTAGTCTCACTGAACTCTTCTGCCATGTGTGGTCTGGCGTCTCCTTACCAGCAACAGGTCCCAGGTTCAAACTAGCCAGTTCCCTAAAAAAACACGCTCAGAGCGTCGTTGCGCGAAAGTGGTAGGGAGACACGACTTGGAACAAACAGACACCACGCAGAATGTTAGAATCTAACGAAAATTCTTCTAACGTTGGGTTGGGAGATATGCACGTTTCGGCTTTTCTTGGGAGTTTTATAAAGGAGGTTAACGTTAGCTACAGGTAAGGGCTTTCTTTTAATTTACTTTCTATATATGGTCAGCAGCGAATAACAGAGAAGAAAAAATCTTCCAAGCACGGGTCTCGTCTGACTTTCCTGAACCAGGCGGCGAATCGAGGTCACAGGCAGAGCAGCTGGGAGACCCCGGACAGACAGACTGCAGAACTGGCTCCGCCAGCGCGTATTCGCCTCCGGACCGCGCTTCGCACCTCCAGCCCGTAATACGCATAATCGAATGGCGCCCCCTGACGCGTGGTTCCAGCTCAGCGGCAGCGGGCGTGCGGCGCCGCACACCCACAGCCACGCACCACAGCTCGTTCCCACCTAAACCGCAAAACCCTACCCCCAGCACCGCGACGGGAAAAAACCCTCCCACGCCCTCACCGCTGCGCGAACTCTCTGCACGTAGCGAGCCCCCCCTCCCCTTTCGCCTCCCCCCACCGCCCCCAACCCTCCCCCGCACCCCCCACCCCCACACCGCCGCCTCCACCTGGCAACCACTTGTTGACGTCAGGCGCCACCCCACCTCATTTTTGGTAGCGAGCGCGCGGAGCTGCGAAATGAGATTTTCCTGCCTCCCTTCCTCTTCATTTACTGCACTCTCCCTCTCACTCACTCATTCTCTCTCTCTATCCTCAACTCCATCCTTCCCACACGCACAACCGCTCTCTCCTCTAGCACTCCAGAATTAGCTACTCGGAGGGAGAAAGAAAAACTGGGGGTGCCTGCCATCTATTGCGTACTGATATATTTGTTTTTTCGAAACTCGTTGGGAAGAAAAATTTTCCAGTCGCCTCTTGTTTCCTGCTTAACTAAACACGGATCTCCCTTTGATTCTTGGTCAAACACCTGTTGCTTCAGCATTCACGTTTCTCAGACGCCACAACTCCTCCTCAGCGTTTACTAACGCTAATAGAGAGATTTTTAATCTTTTTCTTTTTGCTGGCACCGTTGCATTGAAGAGTTCGGCCTGTCTATTAACCCTATCTGTCCTTTTTTGCCTTTGACTTTTAGAGAATACAGTCGACCTTCCTTAATTCTAAGAACCTCAGAGGAATATCAAACAACTGAGAGTTCGAAACTTCCTGGCAGATTAAAACTGTGTGCCGGACCGAGACTCGAACTCGGGACCTTTGCCTTTCGCGGGCAAGTGCTCTACCAACTGAGCTACCCAAGCACGACTCACGCCCCGTCCTCACAGCTTTACTTCTTGCAGTACCTCGTCTCCTACCTTCCAAACTTTACAGAAGCTCTCCTGCGAAACCTTGCACAACTAACACTCCTGAAAGAAAGGATACTGCGCAGACATGGCTTAGCCACAGCCTGGGGGATGTTTCCAGAATGAGATTTTCACTCTGCGGCGGAGTGTGCGCTGATATGAAACTTGACTGGCAGATTAAAACTGTGTGCCGGAGCGAGACTCGAACTCGGGACCTTTGCCTTTCGCGGGCAAGTGCTTTACCAACTGAGCTACCCAAGCACGACTCACGCCCCGTCCTCACAGCTTTACTTCTGCCAGTACCTCGTCTCCTACCTTCCAAACTTTACAGAAGCTCTCCTGCGAAACATGCAAAACTAGCACTCCTGAAAGAAAGGATATTACGGAGACATGGCTTAGCCACAGCCTGGAGGATGTTTCGAGAATGAGATTTTCACTCTGCAGCGGAGTGTGCGCTGATATGAAACTTCCTGACATTCTGGAAACATCCGCCAGGCTGTGGCTAAGCCATGTCTCCGCAATATCGTTTCTTTCAGGAGTGCAAGTTCTGCAGGTTCGCAGGAGAGCTTCTGTAAACTTTGGAAGGCAGGAGACGAGATACTGGCGGAAGTGAAGCTGTGAGGACCGGGCGTGAGTCGTGCTTGGGTAGCTCAGTTGGTAGAGCACTTGCCCGCGAAAGGCAAAGGTCCCGAGTTCGAGTCTCGGTCCGGCACACAGCTTTAGTCTGCCAGGAAGTTTCATATCAGGACACACTCCGCTGCAGAGTGAAAATCTCATTCTGGAAACTGAGAGTTAGATTTAACGAACGTCTGAGTGATCAAGCAAGAGTCAAGAAAAAAGCGAAGAATGCTGTCCCCTCCAAAAATAAAGTTAAGAACTATTACTGCTTTTTAAACAACATTCATATTTCTTTATGAAGCAACAATTAGAATTCAAAGGAAAGTTTTTTTTCATTTTATTAAAGTTATTCAACATCTAAATCTGAAGAGATATACACATTACTGAAGATATGTAATAAGATATTAATTTTTGTTTGTAAGTGTGGTGTCACCGCCAGACACCACACTTGCTAGGTGGTAGCCTTTAAATCGGCCGCGGTCCGTTAGTATACATCGGACCCGCGTGTCGCCACTATCAGTGATTGCAGACCGAGCGCCGCCACACGGCAGCTCTAGAGAGACTCCCTAGCACTCGCCCCAGTTGTACAGCCGACTTTGCTTGCGATGGTTCACTGTTTACATACACTCTCATTTGCAGATACGACAGTTTAGCATAGCCTTCAGCTACGTCATTTGCTACGACCTAGCAAGGCGCCATATTCAGTTACTACGAATGTATTCTGAACAGATAATATTGTGACTCATGTACCGTCAAGAGCGACGTTCATCATTAATGGATTAAAGTTAAGTATCCAACTAATTAGGTCCGCTTTCTGATTTCTAATTCCTTGTCATGTTCCAGACCTCACGTCAGTATAGTTCTTCCCTCCTCATGCCAGCCTGCGTGAGCTAAAACGCGTGCATTTCGGCCTCCACTAGCAACACGGTGTTGGCTCTTCTGCCAACACAACAGTAAGTGCAGTGGAACAGCTGTCACAAGGGGACCTCTCCATTGCACCCCCCTCAGATTTAGTTATAAGTTGGCACAGTGGATAGGCCTTGAAAAACTGAAGACAGATCAATTGAGAAAACAGGAAGAAGTTGTGTGGAACTGTGAAAAAATAAGCAAAATATACAAACTGAGTAGTTCATGGAAAGATACGTAACATCAAGGACCCTGGGGACGCAGGAGCGCTGTGGTCTCGTGGTAACGTGAGCAGCTGCGGAATGAAAGGTCCTTGCTTCAAATCTTCCATCGAGTAAAAAGTTTAATTTTTTATTTTCAGTTTATGTGACAAACTCTTATGTTTTCATCACTTTTTTGGGAGTGATTATCACATCCACAAGAAAACCTAAATCGGGCAAGGTAGAAGAATCTTTTTACCCATTCGCCAAGTGTACAAGTTAGGTGGGTCGACAACATATTCCTGTCATGTGACGCACATGCCGTCACCAGTGCCGTATAGAATATATCAGATGTGTTTTCCTGTGGAGGAATCGGTTGACCTATGACCTTGCGATCAAATGTTTTCTGTTCCCATTGGAAAGGCACGTCCTTTCGTCTACTAATCGCACGGTTTTGCGACGCGGTCGCAAAACACACACACTAAATTTATTACAGTGAACAGAGAGGTCAATGAACGAACGGACAGATAATAACCATGCAAAAATAAAGAAAGTAAAATTTTCACTCGAGGGAAGACTTGAACCAAGGACCTCTCGTTCCGCAGCTGCTCACGCTACCACGGGACCACGGCGCTCCTGAAGCCACGTTGTCATGATGTTGTCTATGTGGCCCATGGAGTATTCAGTTTGTATATTTTGCTTATTTTTTCATAGTTCCACACAACTTCTTCCTGTTTTCTCAATTGATCTCTGTTCAGTTTATCAAGGCCTATCCACTGTGCCAACTTATAACTAAATCTGAGGGGGGTGCGATGGGGAGGTTCCCTTGTCAGTACCATGCTACTATGTACACTGACAAAAGTCGTGGGGTATCTCTTAATATCCTGTCGGACCTCTTCTGCCCGGCGTACGAGGTTGAATCCAAAATTTTCGCGACTGGTGCTGCCATCTGGAAAGTAGGAGTAGTAGATCTTTGCACCGCTAGGTGCAAACGATGATCATGCTCTTCACTTTGCTCTTCACCTGTCTCGCTTTTCTGAGTCTTGGAGAGCCCGGCCTCTTCCACTCGGACTATTGTTGCTTTGTCTCTGGGTCATAACCCTAAATCCAGCTCTCAAAGCTGGTGATAATCTGTAACAAGAAGGTTGGATCATCAGATGCGTCCCACCCAACCAAACATTGAATTCCGTGTATTACTGTGACGTTTTGCGACGGCTCCTTGAAAACGTGTGGCGACGACGGCCTGAACTTTGGTGTCAAGAGAATTGGGTGCTGCATCACGACAATGCGCCCTTCACACGCTCTTGCTCACCAAGGCCTTTTTGGCAAAAAACCACATGGTGGTTGTACCCCACCCACCATACTCGCCAGATTTGGCACCTTGTGACTTGGCGGTATTCACGAAACTCAAGTTGGAAGGCCGTCGGTTCGACATTCTAGAGAGGAGTCGAGAAGCATCGCTGGTGGTGACAAACACCCTCAAAGAACAGGATTTCTAGGATACGTCTGACCAGTGGCAGATGCGCTGGGACCGGTGGGTACGTGCGGATGGGAACTACTTCGAGGGTGATGGTGACCATTAGTCCAAAGGTAAGGTTTTCAACAGATGGCAGCACCAATCCCGATAATTTTGGATAGCACCTCATATCCTAGCAACTCGACGTGACATGGACTCAAGTGGTTGGAAGTCCCCTGCAGATATATTGAGCCAGGCTGCCTCTTTAGCCGTCCATAGTTGATAAGGTGTTGCCGGTGCAGGATTACGTGCTTGAACTGATCTCTTGATTACATCTCGTAAATGTTCCGGAGGATTCATGCTGGGGACCTCGGTAGCCATATGATTTGCTCGAATTGTCCCAAATATTCTTCAAACCAGTCGCGAACAATTATGCCCTAGTGACAAGGCGCGTTGTCATTCATAAACATTAAAGCGGAAGAGGAGAAATTTGTTAACATCGAGTATAGATTTAAGTGTTAGGAAGTCGTTTCTGAAAGTATTTTTGTGGAGTGTAGCCATCTATGGAAGTGAAACGTTGACGATAAATAGTTTGGACAAGAAGAGAATAGAAGCTTTGGAAGTGTGGTGCTACAGAAGAATGCTGAAGATTAGATGGGTAGATCACATAACAAATGAGGAGGTATTGAATAGAATTGGGGAGAAGAGGAGCTTGTGGCACAACTTGACTAGAAGAAGGGACTGGTTGGTAGGACATGGTCTGAGGCACCTCATAGCGCCATTTAAGGCTTGGCGATTTCGACGATTGTGCGTTCGGCACGTGTGTTTACCTTGTGGTTGTTTCACAAGACGATCAGTTATGCCTCGTAGACAACAGCGAACATCTTTTGATCAAGTATCCTAGTTCGACAGAGGAAGGATAGTGGCTTACCGAGATTGTGGATTATCATACAGAGAAATCGCTAGTCGTGTTGGACGAAACCAAACAACTGTAATGCGGATATGTGACCGTTGGATGCAGGAGGGTACGACGGACCGACGTGGTCGATCGCATTCACCTCGGTGCACCACTGCACGTGCTGATAGGCAAATTGTGCGCATGGCAGTGACGGATCGCTCAGTGACATCCCGAACCATAGCACAGCACATTGCGTCTGTAACGCATCATCCAGTGTCTGCGCGTACCATTCGACCCCGTTTACAGCAGAGTGGTCTGTCCGCAAGACGTCCATTGCTTCGTCTACCATTGACGCAGAACCACAGACGTCTCCGTCGCCAATGGTGTGATGACAGACGGATGTGGACGGCAGAATGGAGTGACGTTGTCTTTACTGACGAGGCACGCTTCTGTCTGCAGCACCACGATGGTAGGATTCGAGTGTGGAGACACCGTGGAGAGAGGATGCTGGACAGCTGCATTATGCACCGCCACACTGGTCTTGCACCGGGTATTATGGTATGGGGCGGTATTGATATTACTCTCGCACGCCTCTAGTACGCATTGCCGGTACTTTAAATAGCCGGCGCTACATATCCGAGGTGCTGGAGCCAGTTGTCCTTCCTTACCTTCAGGGCTCGGCCACAACCATATTTCAACAGGATAATGCGCGACCACACGTGGCACGCATTGTCCAAAGGTTCTTCGTCAATAACCAGATTGAAGTGCTTCCCTGGCCGGCTCGCTCTCCGGATCTTTCGCCGATAGAAAACATGTGGTCCATGGTTGCTCAACGAGTGACCCAGATTACATCCCCAGCTGCCACACCAGATGATCTTTGGCAACGTGTGGAAGCTGCTTGGGCTGCTGTACCCCAGGAACACATCCAACGTCTCTTTGACTCGATGCCGAGTCGTGTGGCAGCGGTGATCTCCAACAATGGCGGCTACTCTGGCTACTGATTCTGGCAGGAACCACATGTCACAGACGTCTGTAAACGTAATCATTTGATACTTGGTCAACATGTTATCTACAAAATAAATCTTGTTGTGCTACCTCTTGTCTTTCTTGGTGTTGCATTTACGCTGGCCAGCAGTGTATTTTGCAGCTTTAAAGGCATTTAAATCAAGACATCTTTATAGATGCGCGCTTTTTTACTTGTTAGTATTAGAGCCAATGTCATGTAATATACTGCACCGTGTCAAGTAAAGTAACATGATACATGATGCCATGTTGTATAATATGACACATGCCATCGTGTCATCCAATATGGCATTTGTCATGTCATGCAACATGACACAACGTGTCATTAAACTTTATGATGCGTGCATCCCTACTTTGGGACACTTCGTGTTATACAGGGTGAGTCACTAACTATTGTCACCTAGAGTAACTCTGAAACTATGACTGTAGCTGAAAATTTTGTGCGACAAATGTTGCGTGGGACAACGGGGGCCATAATATGGCGCTGGGTTTTTGTTGCTAGGTGGGGTCGCGTCAGAGATATGAAGGTCAACTTTGTTTTTATTTAAAATGGGACGCTGTAGTTTGGTATTTATTTTCTGATAGCGGCTATCGAGAAGAATCCAATGAGGGTTCAAATGGTTCAAATGGCTCTGAGCACTATGGGACTCAACTGCTGAACGAATCCAATGATGTGTAACAGTAAGGCCTTTGAAGGCCAACGAAGGTCAAAAAGGTGGCATGAACGACCATTTACAGATGGTGTTGGAGGTGATTACCATTGGTATCAATACAGTTCTGCAATCTTCTTATCATGGATTGAGTGGTATTCCATATCACATCGGCACTTGTCGAAGCACATGTTCTGACAATTCTCTCTCGTATATCGTGCAAATTGTAAATATTCGCCGAATACGTCGTATCCATTGAACGTGCCACTGACATGTAAACACCATTCGACGGTTTCGCAGTAAACACTAATAGGAACTGTAAGACTAGTATCGACGAATCAAGCGAATGTGAATGATGTATTCCTTCGAAGAACAAGTCGATATGCTTCTCATTTACGGACAATGCCAACGAAATTCAGTGAGAGCCAGGGACCTATTCGCTGAAAGATATCCTCAACGTGCTCACACTACACGTCGTACATTTAAATTTGTGTGTGATAAATTGAGAATAACTGGATCTTTAACGCTTCGGTAACATATCCGGCAAAGGAATGTCACAACGAGGAAACGGAAATTGGTACTCTTGCCACTGTGGTTCGAGATCCTTGTGTTAGTTCGCGTCAAATCGCAAGGGAATCTGGCATGAGCCAGAGTAGAGTTATCCGTGTTCTGCATCGCCATAAATATCATCCTTGCCGTATCAGTCTCCACCAAGAAGTAACAGGTACGGATTGTATGCGTCGCATTGAATTCTGCCGATGGGCCCAACTTCAGATTCAGAGGCATGACACATTTATTAATTTGATTTTATTTACTGACGAGGCTACATTCAGGAGCCATGGAAATGTTAGTTTGCATTACATGCCTTATTGGGCAACTGAAAATCTACGTTGGCTGTGGCAAGTTGCACACCAAAAACCGTAGTCAGTGAATGTATAGTACGGGGTTCTGGAGGAATCTCATCGAAGCTAATGTTAGTGGTAGGAGGTACATCACATTCCTGCAAGAAACATTACGTCTGCTATTGGAAAAAATACCTTTAGAAACAAGGAAGAGAATGTGGTATCAACACGATTGGTGTCCAGCACATTTTTCGCTGATGGCTAGAAATGAGTTGCACAGACAGTTCCTAAATCATTCTATTGGACGCGGACGAGATGTGTCGTGGCCGGCTCGTTCGGCAGACTTGACGCCACCGGCTATTTTCTTGGGATTCGTAAAATACATTGTTTACAAAGACGTTCCAAGTACACCTGATGATATGCGAGAAAGAACTGTCAGAGCATGTGCTTCGATAACCGCCGATGTGATAAGGAATACCACTCAATCCGCGACAAGAAAACTGCAGCACTGCATTGATACCAGTGGTCATCACTTCGAACACCTTCTGTAAATGGACGTTCATGCCACCTTTTTGACCTTCGTTGACCTTCAAAGACATTACTGTTACACATCATTGGATTCGCCTCGATAGCCGCTATCAGAAAATAAGTACCGAACTATCCAATTTAAAGAAACAAAGTTGACCTTCATGTCTCTGACGCGACCCCAGATAGCAGCAAAAAAAATAGCGTCATGCTATTGCCCCCGTCGTCCTATGGAACTTTTGTCCCACAAACTTTTCAGATATCACACTTTGGGAATTATTCTTGGTGGCAATAGGTAGTGAGTCACCATGTAGATGCATCTCATTCTCTAGAAGCGCATAAATTTGTGTCTGTATGTCCTTATACCCCTCACCATATATGAAACACGGGGTGGGTATAAGGGAGCCCTCTGTGCTGGGGAAGTAGGGCTAACTCGTAAAAAAGCGTGAATATGTCAAGATGTTTTGATTTGAATATGTAAGTAGGCTGTTTAGGTTTTTATGTTTATAACACCACGTAGCGCTCTGTATTAATATCGCTGACTGCGCTGTGTGCAGTCTGTGGCTGGTTGAACTCGTTGTTGGAAGTTAATCGTGCAGGGTTGGGCAGTTGGATGTGAACAGCCAGCAGTGTTGGGCGGTTGGAGGTGAGCCGCCAGCAGTGGTGGATGTTGGGAAAGTTTTGACAGGCTACTATGGGCGGGCGATCTGAACGTGTGTCCATCAGAAAAAGGAAATTTGTAAAACTGGACGTCACGAATTTTATATATATATAAGCACTTATATGCCAGCGAAACACTCACACTCCATAGAAAAGGCGACCTGGAAGGTATCCTGAAAGAGGAACGCAGAATTATCAGAAAGATTCTTGGCCCAAAAAGAACGGAAGATGGATACAGGTTACGGTCTCGGAAAACTACACAAAAATTATCTAACCTCGCCGCAGACATCCGGAAAAGCCTAAAATTTTACGGTCATATCCACAGACTCCCAACACCCAGACTCTCCCACAAAATTTTAATATACATTGAAAAATTGAAAACCATACCCTGGATACAAGAAACCAGAACAGATCTAGCAAATGCACAAATAAATTCTTCAGAAGTTATAAACAGAAATGTATACAGGCAAAAAATCAATAGCTGGAAAGTACAACCCGAGAATGAAGTTTGCAAGAGACAGGGGACAAAATGGACAGAGGAAAGAAAGAGAATTAATGGGGAAAGAATGAGAGAAGTTTGGAGAATTAAAAAATTGAATCGGAAAAGCTTTGCGTGATCCGTATGGGTCCAATCGCACATAATAATAAAAATTATATATATATATATATATATATATATATATATATATATATATATATACGTCAGGTCTCCTATTTTTTTTATAAGTACATAGACCTGTTTATTTCTACAATGGTTTACATCAATTTACAGCTGGTATGGCATAGGCATACAAAAACTGCCACAGCGTCTACAGATATGCATCGACAGAGATGGTGATTATGCCGAAAAATAGCTAAATGTTCAAGCTGTAAACTGATGCAAACCATTGTAGAAATAAGCAGGTCTATGTACTTATAAAAAATAGGAGACCTTACTTTTGGGACAAAACTAGGATAATGGAATGTAATCGAATTAAGTCGGGCGATGCTGAGGGAATTATATTAGGAAATGGGACACTTAGAGTAGTAAAGGAGTTTTGCTATTTGGGGAGCAAAATAACTGATGATGGTCGAAGTAGAGAGGATATAAAATGTAGACTGGCAGTGGCAAGGAAAGCGTTTCTGAAGAGCAGAAATTTGTTAACATCGAGTATAGATTTAAGTGTCAGGAAGTCGTTTCTGAAAGTATATGTATGGGGTGTAGCCATGTATGGAAGTGAAACGTGGACGATTAATAGTTTAGACAAGAAGAGAATAGAAGCTTTCGAAATGTGGTGCTACAGAAGAACGCTGAAGATTAGATGGGTAGATCAGATAACTAACGAGGAGATATTGAATAGAATTGGGGAGAAGAGAAATTTGTGGCACAACTTGACTAGAAGAAGGGACCGGTTGGTAGGACATGTTCTGAGGCATCAAGGGATCGCCAATTTGGTATTGGAGGGCAGCGTGGAGGGTAAAAATCGTAGAGGAAGACCAAGAGACGAATACACCAAGCAGATTCAGAAGGATGTAGGCTGCAGTAGGTACTGGGAGATGAAGAAGCTTGCACAGGATAGAGTAGCATGGGGAGCTGCATCAAACCAGTCTGAGGATTCAATACCACAACAACAACAACTTTTGGGATTACACTCGTACATTGTTTGTTCTCTATCAAAATATTTCATTTGCTAACTGTGCCTATCAGTAAGTGTCTTCAGTAGTTACAATCTTTTATTTAGCTGGCAGTATTGGCGCTCGCTGTATTGCACTAGTTCGAGTAACGAAGATTTTTGTAAGGTAAGTTGATTCATGAAGGGATAGGTTATTGTTAGTCAGGGCCATTGTTTTGTGGGGGTTATTGAAAGTGAGATTGCGCTAAAATATTGTGTGTCAGTTTAGACATGATCAGAATAAGTAAACATAAAACAGTCTCAGTACGTTTACTTTTGCTTAGCTGTTTGAAAATCAAATAACGTAAGAGTTTTTCCAGGACTATCATTCATAATTTTCTAAGGGGACGTTTCAAATGTCTTTCAATCTGCCGGGTAAGTCAAAAAGCTAATCGTTACCTTTTACATTCCGAACTCTGCCCAGAACATATTCGCCTTTGTTATGCAAAGAAAGGAGCATTGTTCATTCTGGTTCCCACCTTTTACTCTGCCATAACTTTGATGTTACATCACCATAGCTTGGCAAGTGATGTAGATACGTGTTGACTCGGGTGACGACTGTTTGGTATACGTTTATTAAACCATCGAACCAGGCGTTGTAGGGGAAATTCCGAGCGCTGGAGGGGATATGCTGTTCTAACAAGGGAACCTCCCCATCGCACCCCACTCAGATTAAGGTATAATGTGGCACAATGGATAGGCCTTGAAAAACTGAACACAGATCAGTCGAGAAAACAGGAAATAGTTTTGTGGAACTATGAAAAAATAAGCAAAATATACAAACTGAGTGGTCCATGGGTAACATATGCAACATCAAGGACGACGTGGGCACAAGAGCGCCGTGGTCCTGTGGTTAGCGTGAGCAGCTGCGGAGCGAGAGGTCCTTGGTTCAAGTCTGCCCTCGAGCGAAAAGTTTACTTTCTTTATTTTCGCAAAGTTATGATCTGTCCGTTCGTTCGTTGACGTCTCTGTTCACTGTAATAAGTTTAGTGTCTGTGTTTTGCGACCGCACCGCAAAACCGTGCGATTAGTAGACGAAAGGACGTGCCTCTCCAATGGGAACCGAAAACATTTGATCGCAAGGTCATAGGTCAACCGATTCCTCCACAGGAAAACACGTCTGATGTATTCTATAGGACACTGGTGACGGCGTGTGCGTTACACGACAGGAATATGTTGTCGATCCACCTAACTTGCACACTTGCCGAATGGGTAAAAAGATCCTACTACCTTGTCCGATTTTGGTTTTCTTGTGAATGTGATAATCACTCCCAAAAAAGTGATCAAAACGTAAGAGTTTGTCAGATAAACTGAAAATTAAAAATTTAATTTTTTGCTCAAGGGAAGACTTGAGCCAAGGACCTCTCGTTCTACAGCTGCTCACGCTAACCACGGGACCTCTTTTTGCTCAAGGGAAGACTTGAACCAAGGACCTCTCGTTCTACAGCTGCTCACGCTAACCACGGGACCACGGCGCTCCTGCACGCGTAGTTCCCTAAATGTTGCTTATGATGCACATGGACTACTCAGTTTGTATATTTTGCTTATTTTTTCATGGTTCCACACAACTTCTTCCTGTTTTCTCGATTGATCTGTGTTCACTTTTTCAAGGCCTATCTACTGTGTCAACTTATAACTAAATCTGAGGGGGGTGCGATGGGGAGGTTCCCTTGTAAGGTTGGTTGGTTGGTTGGTTGGTTGGTTGGTTGACTTTGGGGAGGGGACCAAACAGAGGAGTCATCGGTCCCATCGGATAAGGGAAGGGTGGGGAGGGAAGTCGACTGTACCCTTTCAAAGGAACCATCCCAGCATTTACCTGTAGCGATTTAGCTAAATCATGGAAAACTTACATCAGGATAGCTGGCCGCGGGTTTGAACCGTCGTCCTCCCGAATGCGAGTCCAGTGAGCTAACCACTGCACTACCTCGCTCGGTGGAAGTACCGTTCTAAACTGAAGCCTACACTCACTATTCTTATAAATATTAAGTGATGGGTCTCCACGCCGACACTTACATTGTGACCATTCAAAACGATCCGACATCTCTAAAATGGTTCAAATGGCTCTAAGCACTATGGGACTTAACATCTGAGGTCATCAGTCCCATAAACTTAGACCTACTTAAACCTAACTAGCCCAAGGACATCACACTCGTCCATGCCCGAGGCAGGATTCGAACCTGCGACCATAGCAGCAGCGCAGTTCCGGACTGAAGCGCCTAGAACCGCTTAGTCATAGTGGCCGACTCTGACATCTCTGATTTGGTTAACATTTAAAAAGAATTCCGATGAAAATGCAACTAAAACAGCGATTTATCTTCGCCTAGCTTGTTAATGATTTGCTCAAATGTGTGGGACCCGTTCCAGATAGGACAAACACAGGATATTGAACGTATACAGAGAAGGGCAGCAAGAATGATCACCATTTTGTTTAATCTGTAGGTTCAAATGGTTCAAATGGCTCTGAGCACTATGGGACTTAACTACTGTGGTCATCAGTCCCCTGGAACTTAGAACTACTTAAACCTAACTAACCTAAGGACATTACACACATCCACGCCCGAGGCAGGATTCGAACCTGCGACCGTAGCAGTCGCGCGGTTCCGGACTGCGCGCCTAGAACCGCTAGACCACCGCGGCCGGCTTAATCTGTGGGAGCGGGTCACAGAGAAACTTGAGAAACTGAACTGGCAGGCTCTTTAAGTTAGACGTAAACAATCCCGAGATAGCGTGTTAACAAAGTTTCGAGAATCGGCTTTACTCCTAGAATAAAATTTATACTACAATCCACTACGTATCGCTCACATAAGAATCGAGACGATAAGATTAGGATAATTACCGCAAGCACAGAGGCATTCAAAGAATCATTTCTCGCGCGCTCCATACTCGAATGGTACGGGAAGAAACCCTAATAACTGCTACAATGGAAAGTACTCTCTGCGATGCACCTCACAGTGGTTTTCTAAGTATAGATTTAGACGTTTTGTCAGGAATTGCGTGTCATTGCACAGTATGGGTGGATTTAAATTGCGCAGCAAAATGTCTGGTGAACCAGTTTCCAAACACAGGTTGTGGTGGTCCAGGCAAATAGAGTGAATTCAAGGGTCGAGTGGGGTAACAGACAGCTTCGTTGCACCAGTCACAGTGTCGACCGATTTGAACAACATCAGCTCGACGGAAAACGTTCGTTGTAGTCGTAAATTGATTTTATAAAAGTAGTAGGAAAAGACAGATGTCTAATTACCGTAAAGAGAGGTCATCGGTCCAATCGGATATGGGAAGGATGGGGAAGGAAGTCGACTGTACCCTTTCAAAGGAACCGTCCCAGCATTTGCTTGAGGCGATTTAGGGAAATCACAGAAAACCTAAATCAGGCACGCTAAGTTGCAGACAGGCACAATTAAAAGACATTTGCACGTATGCTTTCGGCCACAGCCTTCGTCAGAAAAAGAAACACGCACGATTCATTCACATAAGCAAACAGACCTCAGACACACATGACCGCCAACTCCGGCAGGTCGTACCAGAGTCTCTTTTAATTGCACCTGTCCGCAACTTCACGTGTCATCTTTACGGTAAGTAGAGATTTATTTTTTCCCACATTGTTGATAAAGTCAACCTGGAGTTTCCATTGTTTGGTCAACATAGACATTTCTAGCTGCCAAAATCGCTCGTTAGTGAGCCATCCGTGGTTGATCTATTAATCTATTAAATTAGGAATACTTTTTCCATTCATTTTTAGAAGCATCAGTGTTGCAGAAATTATCTGGCAGTTAAATTAATTGCGTATCTTAATGAAATCAATATTACCATCAACAATGTCCAGCAGTTGATTGGAGAATGTGACTGCTGATGCATCGTTTTGCACCTGTACACGGATATTCATGATCAGCAGCAATGTCTGTACTTTCGCCAGAAACTGGATAATTTCAAACATGCGTTAATCTCATCCGCGTACGTAGAACGTGGAACGACAGCTAATGTCTGCCGAAAACCGCAAACCGCCACAGAAATGTCTGGTATTGCCGTTCAAATCTTGCAGTGTTCTATTTAATGCCTAAGTAGAATGTTTACGAGCCATAATTTGGCATTTTATTAGTAAATTGGCTTTACCGGATCGTTTTTTTTATGTTGCACACGGCAATTTCGTTATTATAAATGTTGCAGCTCGAGCACTGAATGTGCTGTTCTCCACCATCCGAGAAAGTAACAGCAGTTGCTGACGATGCAATAGCAAATGCGATTTTATTTTGCGGTTGCACTCCGAATCACGGAATGTTTTCCCTGTGCCACCTACGGCGTCAAAAAAAAAAAAAAAAAAAAAAAAAAAAAAAAAAAGAACAGAGAGAGAGAGAGAGAGAGAGACAGAGACAGAGACAGAGAAGCAATCGACGGTGTCGAACTGTTGTCTCTGGATTTTTTTCCCGGATTCTGTGTGGTACATCTTTGCTCAAGTGATTTTTATATTTATCCAAGAAATTCGATGATTGTGCCGGAAAGCATGCCACTTCTGCACCTGTACTGTGAATTTAGACAATATTATCTGTGTCGCGCAGTGTTTTGGTACTATACTTGGGTTAAAATCAGTAGACGGGATCGCAATAACATTTGTTTATTATGACCAGTTTCGGCTTATGTTGAAACCATCCTCAGATATTTTGGGCTTCCTATGGCTGGTGCAGGCGTCTCCTCGGTTGTTCGCATTCCGTCTGAAATATCGCGCTACATCGGAATAAAACAATGTCCGTGCGGACTGACCGAAAATACCTGTTCGTTTGCATAATTCGAAAAATTCAGTCAGTAAGCTTTCTCGTGGATTGAATCACTTTGGAGAGTACACTCTCTTCATCTACATCTACATCTACATGGTTACTCTGCAATTCACACTTAAGTGCCTGGAAGATGGTTCATCGAACCATTTTCATACTACTTCTCTACCATACCACTCTCGAATGGCGCTGGGAAAAAGGAACACCGAAATATTTCCGTTCGAGCTCTGATTTCTTTTATTTTATTATGATGATCATTTCTCCCTACGTAGATGAGTGTCATCAAAATATTTTCGCATTCGGAAGAGAAAGTTGATGACTGAAATTTCGTAAATAGCCGGCCGCGGTGGCCATGCGGTTCTAGGCGCTCAGTCCGGAACCGCGCGACTGCTACGGTCGCAGGTGCGAATCCTGCCTCGGGCATGGATGTGTGTGATATCCTTAGGTTAGTTAGGTTTAAGTAGTTCTAAGTTCTAGGGGGCTAATGACCTCAGATGTTAAGTCCCATAGTGCTCAGAGCCATTTGAACCATTTCGTAAATAGATCTCGCCGCAAAGAAAACCGCCTTTCTTTCAGTGACTGCCGCCCCAACTCGCGTATCATATCAGTGACACTCTCACCCCTATTGCGCGATAACACGAAACGAGCAGCCCTTTTTGCACTTTTTCGATGTCTTCCGTCAATCCTATCTGGTAAGGATCCCATCTGCAATGTTCCAACAGAGGACGGACAAGTGCAATGTAGGCTGTCTCTTTAGTGGGTTTGTCGCATCTTCTAAGTGTTCTGCCAACAAAGCGCAGTCTTTGTTTCTCCCTTCCCCACAATATTATCTATGTGGTCTTTCCAATTTAAGTTGCTTGTAATTGTAATTCCTAAGTATTTAGTCGAATTGACAGCCCTTAGATTTGTGCGATTTATCGTATACCTAAAATTTATCAGATTTATTTTAGTACCCATGTGGATGACCTCGCACTTTTCTTTGTTTAGTGCCAATTTCCACTTTTCACACCATACAGAAATACTCTCTAGATCATTTTGTAATTGGAATTGATCGTCTGATAATTTTACTAGACGGTAAATTACAGTGTCATATGCAAATAATCCAAGGGGCGCTCCTCAGATTATCACCTAGATCATTTATGTAAATCAGGAACAGCAGAGGGCCCTTGACACTACCTTGCGGAACGCCATATATCACTTCAGTTCTACTCGATGGTTTATCGTCTGTCACTACAAACTGTGACCTCTCTGAGAGGAAATCACGAATCCAGTCACAAAACTGAGACGTTACTCCATATGCACGACATTTTATTAATAGTCGCTTGTGAGGAATGGTATCAAAAGCCTTCTGGAAATCTAGGAATATGGAACTGATCTGAGATCCCTTGACAGCACTCATTACTTCAAGGGAATAAAGAGCTAGTTGTGTTGCACAAGAACGATATTTTCTGAACCCGTGTTCGTTATGTATCAATAAGTCATTTTCTTCAAGGTGATTCGTAATGTTCGAGTATAGTATATGCTCCAAAATCCTACTGGAAATTGAGGTCATTGATTTGGGTCTGTAATTAAGTGCGTTACTCCTATTTCCTTTCTTGAATATTGGTGTGACCTGTGCTACTTTCCAGTCTTCTGTCAAATAAACACGTTGATCGTTTTCAGGATGCACAGCCAAATGCCTGACAGATGGATCTTGTTCGTGCATGGAATAACTCAGAATATCCTAGACAGATTCGTTGCTGCTGATGTATTTCCCCATCTTTCAGCGTGTTATTTCGTCGTTTTCATTTACATTTTAATCTGCAAATAGTGTCATATCACCGCTCTTATGAACGTATTTAAAAAATGGCTCTGAGCACTATGGGACTTAACTTCTGTGGTCATCAGTACCCTAGAACTTAGAACTACTTAAATCTAACTAACCTAAGGACATCACACACATCCATGCCCGAGGCAGGATTCGAACCTGCGACTGTAGCGGTCACGCGGTTCCAAACTGAAGCGCTTAGAACCGCACGGCCACACCGGCCGGCAATGAACGTATTTGCAAATGTGTTTGACTCACTTAACATAACCACAAAACACTTTAATATGAGCCAGAATGAGATTTTCACTCTGCAGCGGAGTGTGCGCTGATATGAAACTTCCTGGCAGATTAAAACTGTGTGCTGGACCGAGACTCGAACTCGGGATCTTTAGCGGGCAAGTGCTCTACCAACTGAGCTACCCAAGCACGACTCACGCCCCGTTCTCACAGCTCTACTTCTGCCAGTACCTCGTCTCCTACCTTCCAAACTTTACAGAAGCTCTCCTGCGAACCTTGCAGAACTAACCAATCTGCTAAGGAAGTTTCATATCAGCGCACACTCCGCTGCAGAGTGAAAATCTCATTCTGGAAACATTCCGCAGGCTGTGGCTAAGCCATGTCTCCGCAATATCCTTTCTTTCAGGAGTGCTAGTTCTGCAAGGTCCGCAGGAGAGCTTCTGTAAAGTTTGGAAGGTAGGAGACGAGGAACTGGCAGAGGTAAAGCTGTGAGTACCGTGCGTGAGTCGTGCTTCGGTAGCTTCGGTAGCTCAGTGATATCGCCGGCACGGTAACTCAGCGTGTTCGGTCAGAGGGTTAGCTGCCCTCTGTAATAAAAAAAAACTGAGTTCATCGATCAGTAACGAACGTAAACGGATGTCTTACGACGTCCGCCCCGAGCAGATGCAACGAACAAAAGTGAAAAAAATGAGTTAAAAAAAAAAAAAAAGTTGGTAGAGCGCTTGCCCGCGAAAGGCAAAGGTTCCGAGTGTCTCGGTCCGGCACATAGTTTTAATCTGCCAGGAAGTTTCACTTTAATGTGAGCTTTGTACGGTTTCTGGGGTTAGAGGCGAATATGTTACTATGCACTGATTGTCAATGTCAGTCTGATTGCCATTGTTTCACGTTCGTTTTGTAAATAAATGACCTCCACTGTCTACGTTCCTGGACGATACAATGGATAACCGTTGATGTTCGTAATAATGTCGTTAACAGTTTTGGGAAACGCGTAATACAGTTTCCATTTTCCACACACGGTGCTGTCGTGTTCACATCTCTGTCGTGTTTTGTCGACTAACCGTACTAGAGTATGTGCGCGCGGCAAACCTCGTTTTTGCCGTTCAGTAGAATGCAGCCAGCAACGTGTTGGTCCGAAAACGTGTAATTTGGTTATTAAATTAACCAATGCTTTTAATTTTCGCTTGAACACACGTGCCGTAATGTCGTTGCGGTGTACTGCTAATTGACCTGGCAATAACAAAATTTGCATTGCTTCCCACTTGGGATTACATGTGGACGTTATAAATAAATCTGGTTGTCCATAAACGCCCACGAAGCCGTAGCTCCTTGCATGACGTGGACTGAGGTATATCTGGATGGATGTATGAACCCGTTTCCGATTTCGTTGATACATAATTTCTATCCACGTTATCGACAGCAGCAGCTCTCAAATGAATTTACTCTCCGAACGCAGCCTCGCTTGACTGACACGCCTGTGACGTAATCGCTTCCCACACGTGTCCACGGTATACTGATGAAACAGTTGCAGACATTTGACAACGTGACTATGTTTTGAACATGGCTGTCATCAGCAACAGTAAGTAATTACATTGTCACAAATTTCCAATCAACCGGTTGCAAATAGAATTTACAATTCTTTAATTAGTTTTCTACTCCAGAAGAAACTGTTACCTTACCTAAAAATATCACTGGAAGGTACATTAATAGCGGGTAGGCATTAGAGCAAACACTTAATTTTTACAAATTAAACTGCATAAAAATACTCACATGTGGTTAAAAGGAAATTTGAGTGACATCTCTCTAGTCAAAGCAAGTTGTTGTTGTTGTGGTATTCAGTCCTGAGATGATTTGATGCAACTCTCCATGCTACTCTATCCTGTGCAAGCTTCTTCTTCTCCCAGCACCTACTGCAACCTACATCCTTCTGAATCTGCTTAGTGTATTCATCTCTTGGTCTCCCTCCACGATTTTTACCCTCCACGCTGCCCTCCAATGCTAAACTTGTGATCCCTTGTTGCCTCAGAGCATGTCCTACCAACCGATCCCTTCTTCTAGTCAAGTTGTGCCACAAACTTCTCTTCTTCCCAATTCTATTCAGTACCTCCTCATTAGTTACGTGCTCTACCCGTCTATTCTTCAGCATTCTTCTGTAGCACCACATTTCGAAAGCTTCTATTCTCTTCTTGTCCCAACTATTAATCGTCCACGTTTCACTTCCATACATGGCTACACTCCATACAAATACTGTCAGAAACGACTTCCTGACATTTAAATCTATACTCGATGTTAACAAATTTCTCTTCTTCAGAAACGCTTTCCTTGCCATTGCCAGTCTACATTTTCTATCCTCTCTACTTCGACCATCATCAGTTATTTTGCTCCCCAAATAGCAAAACTTCTTTACTACTATGTGTCTAATTTCCTAATCTAATTCCCTCAGCATCACCCGACTTAATTCGACTACATTGCATTATCCTCGTTTTGCTTCTGTTGATGTTCATCTTATATCCTCCTTTCAAGACACTATCCATTCCATTCAACTGCTCTTCCAAGTCCTTTGCTGTCTCTGACAGAATTACAATTTCATCGGCGAATCTCAAACTTTTTATTACTTCTCCATGGATTTTATTACCTACTCCGAATTTTTCTTTTGTTTGCTTCATTGCTTGCTCAATATAAAGATTGAATGACATCCCAACCACTGCTTCCCTTTCCTGTCCCTCGACTCTTATAACTGCCATCTGGTTTCTGTAAAAACTGTAAATAGCCTTTCGCTCCTTGTATTTTACCCGTGCCACCTTCAGAATTTGAAAGAGAGTATTCCAGTCAACATTGTCAAACGCTTTCTCTAAGTCTACAAATGCTAGAAACGTAGGTTTGCCTTTCCTTAATCTAACTTCTAAGATAAGTCGTAGGGTCAGTATTGCCTCACGTGTTCCTATGTTTCTACGGAATCAAAACTGATCTTCCCCGAGGTGGGGTTCTACTAGTTTATCCATTCGTCTGTAAAGAATTCGCGTTAGTATTTTGCAGCTGTGGCTTATTAAACTGATTGTTCGGTAATTTCCACATCTGTCAACACCTGCTTTCTTTGGGATTGTAATTATTATATTCTTCTTGAGATCTCAGGGTATTTCGTCTCTCATACATCTTGCTCACCAGATGGTAAAGTTTCGTCAGGATTGGCTCTCCCAAGGCCGTAACTCTCCACGCAGTTTCACATCTCCCATTTCATCTTCATCTACATCCTCTTCCATTTCCATAATATTGTCCTCAAGTATATCGCCCTTGTATAGACCCTCTATATACTCCTTCCACCTTTCTGCTTTCCCTTCATTGCTTAGAAGTGGGTTTCCATCTGAGCTCTTGATATTCATACAAGTGGTTCTCTTTTCTCCAAAGGTCTCTTTAATTTTCCTGTAGGCAGTATCTATCTTACTCCTAGTGAGATAAGCCTCTAAATCCTTACATTTGTCCTCTAAGCATTTGTCCTCTAAGCATTAAAACCACAATTAAAACATTTTACACCTGAATACGTAACAGGTATAGTCAAAATTTTAAAACAATATATAAATTATGCCACTAAGGGCATCACAGTGGTATAGGACACGAGTGAGTAACAGCAACTGCGCGAGGGGGCCGTAGCAAATGACAACGTGAAATGATACAGCTCGCTCCATCTAGTAGCCTTTGTAAATTCTGCTATTTGTAAACAACATTGGAGAAGAGGTTACGTATTTACACTGAGGCACATAACAGTTTACATTAAGTAACAACCCAAAAAAATAAAATTAATACTTGATATGGCTGCTTCAAGAGGTATTACACATGGAAAGTTATACAGAAACAAACAAACAAAATTAACGATTGTAACAATAATATATGGAGTGCATAGGCAAACACAATAAAATAAAATGAAATGGAAATAATACAGGGAAATGGAGGAATAGCCAAGAACAGACAGTGTGGAAATTAATGGAAAACTGTAAGTATTACCTAAAGTTGAGAGAGTAAAAAATAACCAGATAGTGCATTGCATTTATGAAAATCATTTTTTTTTAATTTTCGCATTGATCAGCTAGGATCACGTAACAAATTCGGTTCCTCTTCTTCCCTTGTTGTTTTCAATTTTTCCAGTACTCCTGCCTCTCCCCCCCCCCCCCTCCCCCCCATGTTGTCTCTCCTTCCCTCTGTCCATGTTATTCCCGATTTTTTAATTCTTTTGTTTCTAATTCTTTCCTTATTTCAGTAACCCACACTACTATCAATTTCTTCTTCCGAAATACAGTAATATTTGTTTCGTGAGCCTGTTCTCATTCATTCGGTAGAGGTGTCCAAAAAAGATTAATCTTCTTTTAGCCATTGTTTTTGGTATTTTCTCTATATTTTTGTAGATCTTATTACTTTTCATTTTCCAGCTACCTGTAGCTTTTTATTGCACTCATTATTTTTCTAACAATCCGCCTTTCAAGCACGCCTATTCTGTCCAGCTTATAGTTCATTGTTAGCCATTCGCATCCATGTAAACGTTCTGATAATGGCACTGTCTCATAGTGTTTTAGTTTTGTTTTTCTAGATATGCGTTTCTTTTTGTACGTATTCTTTGGAAAATGACATGCTCTCTCCATACTGTTAACTCGCACATCTACTGGAAATTTTTCTAGTTCATTCTGTTGTATAGTTTCTCCTAGATATTTAAAATTACTTTTTCGTTCTATTTTACCCGTTTGTGTTTCTATGAATTTTGGTGGATTTTTAAAATTTGGCATGAATTTAATTTTTTTCAGCTTAAATGTTGAGACTAGCTTTATTTCCTATTCCTTCCATAAGATTTATTTGAATTACGGTGTCCGTCCGATTTTCTGAAAGTACTGTAAAATCGTGTGCAAAAGACGGGTAATTTATCTTAATTCCATTTTTTTCCATCCTAGAATTAATGTTTCAGTATTGTGATTTTTTTTAGCTCCGAATTCCAGATCGTTACAATTTTTTTAGAACATAGTTTAACAGCAAAGATGGTAAACCGTCCTCTTGTCTAACACCAGTTTTTATTTCAAAAGGCTGAGCGAGTTCTCCCAAGGTGGTGGTAAGTTCCTATGGGACCTAACTACTAAGGTCATCGGTCCCTAGGCTTACGCACTACTTAATGTAACTGAAACACTAACTTACGCTAAGGACAACGCACACACACCTATACCCGAGGGAGGACTCGAACCTCGGATGGAGGGGGGTGGGGGGGGGTGGGGGGGGGGTGTCGCGCGAACCGTTGCAAGGGGCCTGAGACCGCCCGGCTACCCCGCGCGGCTAGTTCTCCGAAATGTAACTTTAGATGTCGTCGTTGTTACAGCTTCATGAACTACGATCGCTAATTTTGTTTTAACACCAAATTCTCCAGTGATTTTATCTATGGAGTGTTTATTTCTTATAATTTTATATTCCAGTAAACTTAATAATGTGCGTCAGAACTTAACAAAACACAGCTCGTGAGGCTGGTGTTAAAAGTCTACCGATGACGTCATACGCGTTAGCCGATAGCGGTGCGAACCGCAGGAATGGCCTACCGGACTTCCTAGTTGCCTTCCTTATAGGGATGGCGGTTAACGCTGAAACGACCGATTTCTGTTAAATCGTTTTTCTTCACGTCATTTCAACCTAGCTGTTGAAACCGCTCGAAGTAACCGGTTACTGAAATATCCGATTTTCGATCTTTTGTTCCTGTTATTTCCTGTAGTAAGCGTACAAATCGGACAAAATTTTTCGAGACACGTAGAATGGAAATATTGATTGAATTACGCGAAGAAAAGAAAATTTAGTGCCCCACTGTTGCGTTTCTCGAAAAGTGATAAGTGGTTTAATACTACCAAAGAAATCACCAGTATTCTACTGTTGATTTCAATTTTCAGAAACTTTGCTCAAAAATCGTGTTGTAATCGGGAATCATGCCATTATTTGGGCATTATGAATAGTCAGTGCTAAAGGGTGATAACTGACGTTTAAAAAACACCGTTATTCGCGTTATTTCTCTGTTTTCAAAGGCTACAGGAGATAAAAGCATATTATGTAGACAAGGCAGCAAAACAGCTACTTCCCTTTTACAGGGCTATTACAAATGATTGAAGCGATTTCATAAATTCACTGTTGCTCCATTCATTGACATATGGTCACGACACACTACAGATACGTAGAGAAGCTCATAAAGTTTTGTTCGGCTGAAGCCGCACTTCAGGTTTCTGCCGCCAGAGCGCTCGAGAGGGCATTGAGACAAAATGGCGACAGGAGCCGAGAAAGCGTATGTCGTGCTTGAAATGCACTCACATCAGTCAGTCATAACAGTGCAACGACACTTCAGGACGAAGTTCAACAAAGATCCACCAACAACTAACTCCATTCGGCGATGGTATGCGCAGTTTAAAGCTTCTGGATGCCTCTGTAAGGGGAAATCAACGGGTCGGCCTGCAGTGAGCGAAGAAACGGTTGAACGCGTGCGGGCAAGTTTCACGCGTAGCCCGCGGAAAATTGGCTCATGCCACAACTGGAGACCGACAGCGCCGACTTCATCTTTCAACAGGATGGTGCTCCACCTCACTTCCATCAAGATGTTCGGCATCTCTTAAACAGGAGATTGGAAAACCGATGCATCGGTCGTGGTGGAGATCATGATCAGCAATTCGTGTCATGGCCTCCACGCCCTCCCGACTTAACCCCATGCGATTTCTTTCAGTGGAGTTATGTGAAAGATTCAGTGTTTAAACCTCCTCTACCAAGAAACGTGCCAGAACTGCGAGCTCGCATCAACGATGCTTTCGAACTCATTGATGGGGACATGCTGCGCCAAGTGTGGGAGGAACTTGATTATCGGCTTGATGTCTGCCGAGTCACTAAAGGGGCACATATCGAACATTTGTGAATGCCTAAAAAAACTTTTTGAGTTTTTGTATGTGTGTGCAAAGCATTTTGAAAATATCTCAAATAATAAAGCTATTGTAGAGCTGTGAAATCGCTTCAATCATTTGTAATAACCCTGTATATTACTGTTAAGTTTTTAATTCGTTACTGTTGCATAATTTCCTTATCTTTTATTGTTTCATAGAAATGGCGGACAACACTTTACTCTTTTAAGGCAAATGGAGCATTGTACTTCACAGCTACGTCACTCCGTACTAGGTTTGGTGCCATTCTACACTGCAGAGCCAAAGAGAATGGTACACCTGTCTAATATCGTGTAGGGCCCCCGCGAGCAAACAGAATTGCTGCAACACGACGTGGCATGGACTTAACTAATGTTTCAAGTAGTGCTGGAGGAAATTGTACCATGAATCCTGCAGGGAGTATAAAGGGGTGGAAATGTCTTCTCAACAGCACGTTGCAAGGTATCCCAAATATGCGCAATAATGTTCATTTCTGGGTGGCCAGCGGAAGTGTTTAAACTCAGAAAAGATACCTGGGCCCACTCTGTAGCAATCTGTAGCAATTTTGAGCGTGTGAAGTGTCACATTGTCCTACTGGAATTGGCCAATTCCGTGCTTATGTACGTGTCACCTGTCAGTGTCTTATCAGGGGTCCCATATCACTCCAACTGCACACCCCCAGCACCATGAAGGGTACACGACTGGGTCTTCACCTTCGGAAGGCCATATCAATGACGTTTCGTTGAATGGTTCGCACACTGACACTTGTTCTTGACTCAGCATTGAAATCTCCATCAATATGCGGAAGTGTTGCGCTTCTTGGGAAAAAAAAAAATTGTTCAAATGGCTCTGAGTACTATGGGACTTACCATCTGTGGTCATCAGTCCCCTAGAACTTAGAACTACTTAAACCTAACTAACCTAAGGACATCACACACATCCATGCCCGAGGCAGGATTCGAACCTGCGACCGTAGTGGTCACGCGGTTCCAGACTGAAGCGCCTAGAACCGCTCGGCCACACTGGCCGGCTACTTCTGTAACGTTGAACAATTCCCTTCAGTCGTCGTTGGTCCCGTTCTTGCAGGATCTTTTTCCGGCCTCAGAACAGTATTCCTGGAGCCACTCTGTAGCAATTCTGGACTTGCTGGGTGTCGCATTGTTTCTCTGGAATTGACCAAGTCTGTCCGAACGCACAATGGACACGAATGGATGCTGGTGATCAGACAGGATGCTTACGTACGTGTCACCTGTCAGCGTCGTATTTAGATGTATCTGGGGTCCCATATCAACCCAACTGCACACGCCGCACACCATTACAGAGCTTCCACGAACTTGGACAGTCCCCTGCTGACATGCAGGGTCCATGGATTCATGAGGTTGTCTTTGTACCTGTACACGTCCCTCCTCTCGATACAATTTGAAACGAGTCCGACCAGGCAACATGTTTCCAGCCATCAACAGTCGAATGTCGGTGTTGGCGGGCCTAGCTGAGGTGTAAAGCTTTGTGTCGTGCAGTCATCAAGAATACACGAGTGGGCCTTCCTCCGAAAGCCCATATCGATTATGTTTCGTTGAATGGTTCGGACGCTGACACTTGTTGATGGCCCAGCATTGAAGTCCGCAGCAATTTATAGAAGGGTTGCACCTCTTGTCATATTGAACGATCGTCGTTGGTCCCGTTCTTGCAGGATCTTTTTCCGGCCACAACGATGCCGGAGATTTGATGTTTAACCGGATTCCTGATATTCACGGTACACTCGTGAAATGGCCGTACGGGAAAATCCCCACTTTATCGCTACCTCGGAGGTGCTGTGTCCCATCGCTCGTGCGTCGACTATAACACCATGTTCAAACTCACTTACATCTTGATAGCAGCAGTAACCGGTCAGACAATTGCGCGAGACACTTGTTATTTTATAAAGGCGCGCTCACCGCAGTGCTGTATTCTGCCTGTTTACATGTCTCTGTATTCGAAGACGCACGCGTATACCAGTTTTTTGGCGCTTCAGTGTATTACAGAATGTGAATTTGCAAAAACAGTAAGCAAGTTTTAAGGGCATAGGGAGGAGGTAAGAGGAGTTGGGAACATGGGAGGGGGAGGAAGTGGACATCATCAGACAAACAACAGGACATGAAGAGAGGGAGGGAGGATAAATGGACAGAGAGGAGTGCGGAAGAGGTGGTGGACACAGAGGAGAGAGAGGGAAAGAGAAAGAGATGTGGAAGAGGATATGGACAAACAGAGAGGGAGGAGCAGATGGACAGAGGCAGAGAATGTGTTGGGTTGTTTGGGGGAGGGGACCAAACACCGAGGGTATCGGTCTCATCGGTTTAGGGAAGGATGGGGGAGGAGGTCGGCCGTGCCCTTTCAAAGCAACCATCCCGACATATGCCTGGAGCGATTTAGGGAATCATGGAAAACCTAAATCAGGATGGCTGGAGGCGGGATTGAACCGTCGTCCTCCCGAATGCGTGTCCACTTTGCTAACCACTGCGCCAGCTCTCTCGGTATAGGCAGAGGAGAGTAGAAGATTAGAGCTATGACCAGTTCCCATACGCATTATAAACGTGTGCTTTTTCTTGTCTTTCTTTTCCAATTAACCAGGCTGAGCCACTGCAAAGCATGCTTGGGTACAACTAGTACGCAAATAAGAATAGCCAAGGATCAAGTAGACTTCATGTCACGGTGTTGCCATTTATTGACCAGCGGTTTCCACAAATCAGCATGCATTTGGAAACTATCGCTCGTGCGAAACACATCTGCATCTACATCCGTACTCCGCAAGCCACCTGACGGTGTGTGGCGGAGGGTACCCTATTCCAGTCTCGTATTGTTCGTGGAAAGGGAGACTGTCGGTATGGCTCTGTGTGGGCTCTAATCTCTCTGATTTTATCCTCACGGTCTCTTCGCGATATATACGTAGGAGGGAGCAATATACTGCTTGACTCCTCGGTGAAGGTATGTTCTAGAAACTTTAACAAAAGCCCGTACCGAGCTACTGAGCGTCTCTCCTGCAGAGTCTTCCACTGCACTTTATCTATCATCCCTGTAACGCCTTCGCGATTACTAGATGATCCTGTAACGAAGCGCACTGCTCTCCGTTGGATCTTCTCTCTCTCTTCTATCAACCCTATCTGGTACGAATCCCACACTGCTGAGCAGTATTCAAACAGTGAGCGAACAACTGTACTGTAACCTACTTCCTTTGTTTTCGGATTGCATTTCCTTAGGATTCTTCCAATGAATCTCAGTCTGGCATCTGCTTTACCGATGATCAACTTTATATGATCATTCCATTTTAAATCACTCCTAATGCGTACTCCCAGATAATTTATGGAATTAACTGCATCCAGTTGCTGACCTGCTGTATTGTAGCTAAATGATAGAGGATCTTTCTTTTTATGTATTCGCAGCACATTACACTTGTCTACGTTGAGATTCAACTGCCATTTCCCGCACCATGCGTTAATTCGTTGCAGATCCTCCTGCATTTCAGTAAAATTTTCCATTGTTACAACCTCTCGATATACCACAGCATCATCCGCAAAAAGCCTCAGTGAACTTCTGATGTTATCCACAAGACAAATTATATATAGTGTGAATAGCAACGGTCCTACGACTACGACACTCCCCTGCGGCACACCTGAAATCACTCTTACTTCGGAAGACTTCTCTCCATTGAGAATGACATGCTGCGTTCTGTTATCTAGGAACTCTTCAATCCAATCACACAATTGGTCTGATAGTCCATATGCTCTTGCTTTGTTCATTAAAAGACTGTGGGGAACTGTATCGAACGCCTTGCGGAAGTCAAGAAACTCGGCATCTATCTGGGAACCCGTGTCTATGGCCCTCTGATCTCGGGAGGACGACGGTTCAATCCCGCGTCCGGCCATCCTGATTTAGGTTTTCTGTGATTTCCCTAAATCGTTCATGCAAATGCCGAGATGGTTCCTTTGAAAGGGCACGGCCGACTTCCTTCCCCGTCCTTCCCTAATCCAATCAGACCGATGACCTCGCTGTCTGGTCTCCTTCCCCAAACAACCCAACCCCCAACCCCTCTGATCTCGTGGACGAATAGCACGAACTAGGTTTCGCACGATCGTCTTTTTCGAAACCCATGCTGATTCCTACAAAGTAGATTTCTAGTCTCCACAGCTTGCCCTTTTCTCAGACGATGTCCTGTCGACAGTGTATGAACTGGCAAATTCCATTTTCCTAGATTTGCGAAAAGCGTTCGTCACGCTGCCCCACTGTACACTGTTAAGGAAGGTACTAACGTGAGGAATAGGTTCTCTGACTGTGAATGGCTCGAAGACTTCTTAAGTAACAGAACCCAGTACGTTGTCCTAGACAGCAAGTGTTCATCAGAGACAAGGGTATCCTCAGGAGTGCCCCAGGGAAGTGTGATAGGACCGCTGTTGTTCTCTGTATACATAAATGATATGACAGAGAGGGTCAACAGCAGTCTGCGGTTGTTTGCTGATGATGTCGTGGTGCACGGTGGAGATACAAGATGACGTAGAGTGGTGTCATGAATGCAGCTAGCAATAAACGTTGAAAAATGTAGGTTAATGCGGATGAGGAGAAAGATCAAACATCTATATCTACATCATACTCCGCAAGCCACCTATTGGTGTGTGGCGGAGGGTACTGTCGGTACCACTATCTGATCCCTCCAACCCTGTTCCACTCGCGAATAGTGCGTGAGAAGAATGATTGTCGGTAAGCCCCTGTATTGGCTCCAATTTTTCTAATTTTCTCCTCGTCGTCATTACGCGAGATGTATGTGGGGGGAGGTAATATGTTGTCCGACTCCTCCTGAAAGGTGCTGTCCCGAAATCTCAGTAGTAATTCTCTCCGTGATACGCAACGCCTCTCTTGTAACGTCTGCCTGTGGAGTTTGTTTAGGATCTCCGTAACGCTCTCTCGCCAGCTAAACGTTGCCGTGACGAAATGCGCCGCTCTTCTTTGGATCTTCTCTATCTCCTTTATCAGTCCTACCTGATAGGAATCCCAGGTAGACGAACAATACTCAAGAATCGGGCGAACAAGCGCCTTATAAGCCACTTCTTTCGTGGATGAGTTGTATTTCCTTAAGATTCTTCCGATGAATCTGAATCTGGTGTCTGCTTTTCCCAGTATCTGTTTTATATGGTCATTCTAGTTAAGGTCGCTCTGGATAGTTACGCCTAGATATTTTACTGAGACGCTGTCTGTAGCTGTTTGTCATCAATAGTGTAGATCTACAGTAGTGGATTTCTTTTCCTTTGTATGCGCAGTATGTTACGTTTATTTACGTTCAGAGTCAACTGCCAGAGCCGGCACCATTCGACAATTCTCTGCAGGACGTTCTGCAAATTCTTACTATCATCTGGCGTTTCTACTTTGGTATAGACAACAGCATCACCTGCGAATAGCCTTAAAGAGCATCCGACGCTTTCTACTAGATTATTTATAGATATTGTAAACAGCAACGGTCCTATCACACTTCTCTTTGGTACTGCGGATATTACCTTTACATCTGTCGATTTAGTTCCGGTAAGAGCGACTTCTTGAGTTCTATCTGCAAATCCAGTCGCACGACTGCTCCGATACTCCGTAAGTTCGTATTTCTTTTAATTAAACTGCAACGGTAATGTTCGGATACAGTATTACTAGTGCCCTGCTGGATACAGTGAAGGTGTTTAAATATCTGGACTTAACGTTGCAAACTGATAAAATGATTTTATCTTGGAGCTCTTCCATTTGGTCCGTGTTTGCATAGAAAAACAGTAATATCAGAAAAACGAGTCCGCCTTGATGCAAAAGACCTTGTTATTCGTTTATTTCTTTATTCTCCCAAACTAGTTTCGGCGACAAATATCACCATCATCAGTGTTTTTTTTAATCTTATTTATTGTATGTTACCGCATGTTTTAAGCAATTATTGTCGCTGTCTGCGTCATATTTTCTGTGCGCTTTTTTTCTGTTGCCGTTTTTTACTTAGCGAACATCATGTCATGTTCGTTGGATGGCATGTGGCTTCTTTAATTCACAGAAAAACAAAACTTCCGCACTCTGTTTCTGATCCAGAACATTACGCCATCTTCAGAAACAGAGTGTGGAAGTTTTGTTTTTCTGTGAATTAAAGAAGCCACATACCATCCAACGAACATGACATGATGTTCGCTAAGTAAAAAACGGCAACAGAAAAAAAGCGCACAGAAAATATGACGCAGACAGCGACAATAATTGCTTAAAACATGCAGTAACATACAAGAAATAAGATTTTAAAAAACCACTGATGATGGTGATATTTGTCGCCGAAACTTGTTTGGGAGAATAAACAAATAAACGAAAATGAAAGTGTTTTGCATCATGGCGGACTCATTTTTCTGATATTACTGATATGAGGTGGAAAGAGCACGTGAGAACCGTGGTAGGGAAGGCGAATGGTCGATTTAGGTTTATTGGGAGAATTTTAGGAAAGAGTGGTTCACCTGCAAAGGAGACCGCATGTAGGACGCTGGCGCGACCAATTCTTGACTACTGACCGAGTGTTTGGTCGAACTGAAGGAAGACGTGGAAGGAATTCAGAGGCGGACTGCTAGGTTTGATACCAGGAAGATTCGATGAGCAGGCAAGTGGAAGAGGAATGCTTCGTGAAGTCAGGAGAGAGTCCTGGGGGGAAGATGACGTTCTTCACTGGAAACACAACTGAGAAACTATTTTTCAGTATCAGTGTTTTACAGTGTACATGCAACGTTCTTCTGACGAGCTTGCTTGTCTGACTGTTACGATCCACAGCTGTATGAAATAGAAGAAATGTATTCCCAATTGCGAATACGTTTGGTCTTCAGCTGCACAATGTATTGGCGACATTTGAAAATTTATGCCGGACTGGAACTCGAAACCGGATTGCACGTATTACATCTACATCCATATCCATATCCATACTCCGCAAGCCACCTGACGGTGTGTGGCGGAGGGTACCTTGAGTACCTCTATCGGTTCTCCCTTCTGTTCGAGTCTCGTATTGTTCGTGGAAAGAAGGATTGTCGGTATGCCTCTGAATGGGCTCTAATCTCTCTGATTTTATCCTCATGGTCTGTTTGACTCCGCGATGAAGGTATGTTCTCCAAACTTCAACAAAAACCCGTACCGAGCTACTGAGCGTCTCTCCTGCTGAGTCTTCCACTGGAGTTTATCTATCATCTCCGCAACGCTTTCGCGATTCCTAAATGATCCTGTAACGAAGCGCGCTGCTCTCCGTTGGATCTTCTCTATCTCTTCTATCAACCCTATCTGGTACGGATCCCACACTGGTGAGCAGTATTCAAGCAGTGGGCGAACAAGTGTACTGTAACCTACTTCCTTTGTTTTCGGATTGCATTTTCTTAGGATTCTTCCAATGAATCTCAGTCTGGCATCTGCTTTACCGACGATCAACTTCATATGATCATTCCATTTCAAATCACTCCTAATGCCTACTACCAGATAATTTATGGAATTAACTGCGTCCAGTTGCTGACCTGCTGTATTGTAGCTAAATGATAGAGGACCTTTCTTTTTATGTATTCGCAGCACATTACACTTGTCTACATTGAGATTCAACTGCCATTTCCCGCACCATGCGTCAATTCGTTGCAGATCCTCCTGCATTTCAGTAAAATTTTCAGTTGTTACAACCTCTCAATATAGTACAGCATCATCCGCAAAAAGCCTCAGTGAGCTTCCGATGTGATCCACAAGGTCATTTATATACGGTATATTGTAAATAGCAACGGTCCTACGATACTCCCCCGCGGCGCACTTCAAATCACTCTTACTTCGGAAGACTTCTCTCCATTGAGAATGAGATGGTGCGTTCTGTTATCTAGGAACTCTTCAATTGGTCTGTTAGTCCATATGCTCTTACTTTGTTCATTAAACAACTGTGGGGAACTGTATCAAACGCCTGGCGTAAGTCAAGAAACACGGCATCTGCCTCGGAACCCGTGTCTATGGCCCTCTGACTCTCGTGGAGGCGAGTGGTATCTTAATTTTTTTTTCTTTTTAGTTTTCCTTTTGTCAGTGTGAGGTATATAGTAGGGTTTCAGGGGGCAGAATCTGTGGGGTTCGCAACCCGAGGCTTGGCCACGCGTTGAAGAAAAGAGAGAGAAGGGGATGAGGTGTTGGCATAAGTGCCAACACCGTGTTGCTTGAGGAGGCCGAAATGCACGCTGTTAAAGCTGACGCAAACTGTCGTGAGGTCTGGAACAGGTCAGAGAAATAAGACTAGCAAAACAGGAGGTAACTGGTAGATTACTTAACTTTAATCCATAAGTGGTGTACATCGGTCTGACGGTACAGGCATCACAAGTTAAATATCTATTGATAATGGCGCCTTGCTAGGTCGTAGCAAATGACGTAGCTGAAGGCTATGCTAACTATCGTCTCGGCAAATGAGAGTGTAATTGTCAGTGAACCATTGCTATTAACGTCGGCTGTACAACTGGGGCGAGTGCTAGTAAGTCTCTCTAGACCTGCCGTGTGGCGGCGCTCGGTCTGCAATCACTGATAGTGGCGACACGCGGGTCCGACGTATACTAACGGACCGCGGCCGATTTAAAGGCTACCACCCAGCAAGTGTGGTGTCTGGCGGTGACACCACAGCGGAAGTATGTGACAAACTAAAAACAAAGACAAATATAGTAGTTTACATTCACAGAGCAACGGTTGTGCTATTTTTTTTTTTTTAGTGTTATATTTTTTATTTTTATTCCATTATGCTACTCCAGGCGGGTGTAAAATAAATGTGCGCAACGGAGAATAGTAAACGCTAAAATGAAGGTTTGTCTCTGTCTGACTACCCCCTGAAGCAGATCTCAGGATCTCTTACTTCTATAAATTACAATCTAAACATAAATGAATGGTGAAGGCAACTAATCCTACTACTAAATGATAAACGTTGTTCCTGGTGATATATTTATTGTAGGGTAAAACAAAAACTTTACATTACAAAGTTTACGTTTCCTAAGTAAAATTGCTAATCAATTGCCCAACTCTGCCCCTTATGATGACTGCGCGATCTAATATCAATAACTCGAAATGACTGCCATCATCTACGTACCAAACACTAGAAGACACTACTTTCAAAGATGATCTACGGTGGTGTGGAACCTCAGTGGAAATAAACCAACGTGATCACAGCTGTTTAGCTTCTGTAGCCCTCATAAGCCGAAGCAATTTGCGATATCACCGTATATATTTCCGGTGGGTCAAAGTGATGGTTCTCGTACTCGTCTTCGACGATGGAAGAACTCCGGCCACAAATAAACTCTTTCAAACACTAGGACGGCAGAAGGCGGTCCTCCGACTAATACTGACTTCTCCTCTCTGTGTTCTACAGACGAGAAACGCGCACTCCCAATCACAAGAGCGGAGGTGAGATAACGTCTCAATGTAAGTATAGGCAGAGGAAGTGCTCTCAATTACTGAACGCTGCGTACTCAACAACGACTTCCAACCCTGACGTGAAGGCCAGGATCGTGTAAGTTCACAACAGTACAGTGTCTAACTGTTCTAACTATAAACTCTCCTGAGAGGAAAGACAGCAAGTCCGTCCGTACCAACAGAAGCTGATATCGAGTGACCGTCACACACGGGCGCTCACAACGGAAGACATAGTGTCTCCACCGCTGGCTTACCAGCAAGGCTCGACTCCCCACCCTCGTAATTTCGAAAACGAATCATATTCCCGAAAACACGGAATATTCTCCCTCTCCACAGGTTCTTCCGAACACCGACCAACCGTATTTTAGTCTTTTGTCGTCCAGCTCGGAAAATTTGCGAGGGAAAACCTATACAATGGCACGCTTCTGACAAGGGAGCCTCCATATCGCACCCCCCTCAGATTTAGTTATAAGTTGGCACAGTGGATAGGCCTTGAAAAACTGAACACAGATCAATCGAGAAAACAGGAAGAAGTTGTGTGGAACTGTGAAAAAATAAGCAAAATATACAAACTGAGTAGTTCAAAGGAAGATAAGCAACATTAAGGACGATAGGAACGCAGGAGCGCCGTGGTCTCGTGGTAACGTGAGCAGCTGCGGAACGAAAGGTACTTGGTTCAAATTTTCCATCGCGTGAAAAGTTTAATTTTTTATTTTCAGTTTATGTGACAAACTGTTATGTTTTCATCATTTTTTTGGGAGTGATTATCACATCCACAAGAAAACCTAAATCGGACAAGGTAGAATAATCTTTTTACCCATTCGCCAAGTGTACAAGTTAGGTGGGTCGACAACATATTCCTGTCATGTGACGCACATGCCGTCACCAGTGTCGTATAGAATATATCAGATGTGTTTTCCTGTGGAGGAATCGGTTGACCTATGACCTTCCGATCAAATCTTTTCTGTTCCCATTGGAGAGGCACGTCCTTTCGTCTACTAATCGCACGGTTTTGCGATGCGGTCGCAAAACACAGACACTAAACTTATTACAGTGAACAGAGATGTCAATGAACGAACGGACAGATAATAACAATGCAAAAATAAAGTAAAATTTTCGGTCGAGGGAAGATTTGAACCAAGGACCTCTCGTTCAGCAGCCGCTCGCGCTACCACGGGACCACGGCGCTCCTAAATTCACATACTCCATGATGTTGCTTATGTGGCCCATGGACTACTCAGTTTGTATATTTTGCTTATTTTTTCATAGTTCCACACAACTTCTTCCTGTTTTCTCAATTGATCTGTGTTCAGTTTATCAAGGCCTATCCACTGTGCCAACTTATAACTAAATCTGAGGGGGGTGCGATGGGGCGGTTCCCTTGTGAGTAAAAATCCTTGGAAATAACCCAGCCTGCGTGGTTTTCGAGGCGCCGCTTCTTCCTTCCTCTCATCTGCGTCCAAGATTTCCCGAGTTCGGAAGTATTATCCGGTTATCCTTCCGCCCCCTACTACAATAGCGGCCGGCCGTCACCCTATTGTGCTCCAGAGCTCAGGTGCCACGACGTCCGTGTGGCTACTTCCAGAGTTTAAGCGGAACCAACACCTGTGCGGGCCTTCCACCCAGAGCTTGAGTTCTGCCTGCCGTTTCATCTCCACTGGCGTTCCAACCTCTACTACCATAGGCAATCATTCATTGCGCCGTTTTTATAATAAAGACACTCCGTCACGTTTCATGCAATAACCGTCAACAATTATTTAAAAGCCACGTGACAATGTCAGTCTCCTTTGTATATTGATATATACGATGTTGTTGTTGTGGTCTTCAGTGTTCAGACTGGTTTGATGCAGCTCTCCATGCTACTCTATCCTGTGCAAGCTTCTTCATCTCCCAGTACCTACTGCAACCTACATCCTTCTGAATCTGCTTAGTGTATTCATCTCTTGGTCTCCCTCTACGATTTTTACCCTCCACGCTGCCCTCCAATGCTTAATTTGTGATCCCTTGATGCCTCAAAACATGTCCTACCAACCGATCCCTTCTTCTAGTCAAGTTGTGCCACTAACTTCTCTTCTCCCCAATCCTATTCAATACCTCCTCATTAGTTACGTGATCTACCCACCTTATCTTCAGCATTCTTCTGTAGCATCACATTTCGAAAGCTTCTATTCTCTTCTTGTCCAAACTGGTTATCGTCCATGTTTCACTTCCATACATGACTACACTCCATACAAATACTTTCAGAAACGACTTCCTGACACTTAAATCTATATCCGATGTTAACAAATTTCTCTTCTTCAGAAACGATTTCCTTGCCATTGCCAGTCTACATTTTATATCTTCTCTACTTCGACCATCATCAGTTATTTTACTCCCTAAATAGCAAAACTCCTTTACAAATTTAAGTGTCTCATTTCCTCATCTAATTCCCTCAGCATCACCTGACTTAATTAGACTACATTGCATTATCCTCGTTTTGCTTTTGTTGATGTTCATCTTATATCCTCCTTTCAAGACACTATCCATTCCGTTCAACTGCTCTTCCAAGTCCTTTGCTGTCTCTGACAGAATTACAATGTCATCGGCGAACCTCAAAGTTTTTACTTCTTCTCCATGAATTTTAATACCTACTCCGAATTTTTCTTTTGTTTCCTTTACTGCTTGCTCAATATACAGATTGAATAACATCGGGGAGAGGCTACAACCCTGTCTCACTCCCTTCCCAACCACTGCTTCCCTTTCATGCCCCTCGGCTCATATAGCTGCCATCTGGTTTCTGTACAAATTGTAAATAGCCTTTCGCTCCCTGTATTTTACCCCTGCCACCTTCAGAATTTGAAAGAGAGTATTCCAGTTAACGTTGTCAAAAGCTTTCTCTAAGTCTACAAATGCTAGAAACGTAGGTTTGCCTTTTCTTAATCTTTCTTCTAAGATAAGTCGTAAGGTTAGTATTGCCTCACGTGTTCCAACATTTCTTCGGAATCCAAACTGATCTTCCCCGAGGTCCGCTTCTACCAGTTTTTCCATTCGTCTGTAAAGAATTCGCGTTAGTATTTTGCAGCTGTGACTTATTAAACTGATAGTTCGGTAATTTTCACATCTGTCAACACCTGCTTTCTTTGGGATTGGAATTATTATATTCTTCTTGAAGTCTGAGGGTATTTCGCCTGTCTCATACATCGTGCTCACCAGATGGTAGAGTTTTGTCATGACTCGCTCTCCCAAGGCCGTCAGTAGTTCCAATGGAATATTGTCTACTCCGGGGGCCTTGTTTCGACTCAGGTCTTTCAATGCTCTGTCAAACTCTTCACGCAGTATCTTATCTCCCATTTCATCTTCATCTACATCCTCTTCCATTTCCATAATATTGTCCTCAAGTACATCGCCCTTGTATAAACCCTCTATATACTCCTTCCACCTTTCTGCCTTCCCTTCTTTGCTTAGAACTGGGTTGCCATCTGAGCTCTTGATATTCTTACAAGTGGTTCTCTTCTCTCCAAAGGCCTCTTTAATGTTCCTGTAGGCAGTATCTATCTTACCCCTAGTGAGACAAGCCTCTACATCCTCACATTTGTCCTCTAGCCATCCCTGCTTAGCCATTTTGCACTTCCTGTCGATCTCATTTTTGAGACGTTTGTATTCCTTTTTGCCTGCTTCACTTACTGCATTCTTATATTTTCTCCTTTCATCAATTAAATTCAATATTTCTTCTGTTACCCAAGGATTTCTATTAGCCCTCGTCTTTTTTCCTACTTGATCCTCTGCTGCCTTCACTACTTCATCCCTCAGAGCTACCCATTCTTCTTCTACTGTATTTCTTTCCCCCATTCCTGTCAATTGTTCCCTTATGCTCTTCCTGAAACTCTCTACAACCTCTGGTTCTTTCAGTTTATCCAGGTCCCATCTCCTTAAATTCCCACCTTTTTGCAGTTTCTTCAGTTTCATTCTGCAGTTCATAACCAATAGATTGTGGTCAGAATCCACATCTGCCCCTGGAAATGTCTTACAATTTAAAACCTGGTTCCTAAATCTCTGTCTTACCATGAAATAATCTATCTGATACCTTTTAGTATCTCCAGGATTCTTCCAGGTGTACAACCTTCTTTTATGATTCTTGAACCAAGTGTTAGCTATGATTAAGTTATGCTCTGTGCAAAATTCTACCAGACGGCTTCCTCTTTCATTTCTGTCCCCCAGTCCATATTCACCTACTATGTTTCCTTCTCTCCCTCTTCCTACACTCGAATTCCAGTCACCCATGACTATTAAATTTTCGTCTCCCTTCACTACCTGAATAATTTCTTTTATCTCGTCATACATTTCATCAATTTCTTCATCATCTGCAGAGCTAGTTGGCATATAAACTTGTACTACTGTAGTAGGCATGGGCTTTGTGTCTATCTTGGCCACAATAGTGCGTTCACTAAGCTGTTTGTAGTAGCTTACCCGCACTCCTATTTTTTTTATTCATTATTAAACTTACTCCTGCATTACCCCTATTTGATGCTGTATTTATAACCCTGTAATCACCTGACCAAAAGTCTTGTTCCTCTTGCCACCAAACTTCACTAATTCCCACTATATCAAACTTTAACCTATCCATTTCCCTTTTTAAATTTTCTAACCTACCTGCCCGATTAAGGGATCTGACATTCCACGCTCCGATCTGTAGAATGCCAGTTTTCTTTCTCCTGACAACGACGTCCTCTTGAGTAGTCCCCGCCCGGAGATCCGAATGGGGGACTATTTTACCTCCGGAATATTTTACCCAAGAGGACGCCATCATCATTTAATAGTACAGTAAAGCTGCATGGCCTCGGGAAAAATTAGGGCTGTAGTTTCCCCTTGCTTTCAGCCGTTCGCAGTACCAGCACAGCAAGGCCGTTTTGGTTAATGTTACAAGGCCAGATCAGTCAATCATCCAGACTGTTGCCCCTGCAACTACTGAAAAGGCTGCTGCCCCTCTTCAGGAACCACATGTTTGTCTGGCCTCTCAACAGATACCCCTCCGTTGTGGTTGCACCTACGGTACGGCCATCTGTATCGCTGAGGCACGCAAGCCTCTCCACCAACGGCAAGGTCCATGGTTCATGGAGGGATATACGATGTACAACTTATCATGTGATACCTAATTGATCACGGCAAAGTATGTGGATGAGTTCTTGTAAGGTGCGAAATTATGCCCACCTTACCTTATGTATACTTGAAGAACCATAGGGGAAGACCTGTGGTACGTTGTGCTAAGTCGGAGAGGGATGCTACTAACGCGTGATGCGCGTTCAGGAGAAAACCGGGAAACAATACAATAAAAGACAAGGCTAAAGTGACGCAAAAACGTATGTGACGCCGGATGACGCGGCGTGTCTTTTTTTTTTTTTTTTTTTTTTCAGTCTGTGTTGTGCCACATTCGATCGCTAGAGTGTATGATAGGTCATAGCAACTTCTCTCCCCAAGGACGTTCCGGCTGTTCGGTCGATGATGCAGAAACTCGATAGGTAATTTTAAAAGTGTTGACCGTATTGTGGTGAACAATAGTATGGTGCTGCTTGTGGAGGTAACACCAGAAATCAAGAACGTGTCTGGGGTCGGCACAGTAGAGATATTTCACGGCGTGATCGCTGGTCCACCACATTGCATTCATGTTAGCCCCGGGTAGAATGTTGACCACTTCGGCTATCCCACCACAGCTGCTGGACCGACCAAACTCCCATAATAGCCAAATCGCCAAGGCAACTGCTCGCGTTAAACGGGAAATCCAGCTTCGAACCCGTCACCAATAAATTGTGTAGGTCACGTCTAATCCTACTAGGAATTTTTGAATTCATTTCTACTACGGAGAAAATTATGAGAACCGGTATTCGCAACAGACTGCAGAACTATTCTACTGCCATCAAACCGGCCGCTGTGATCAAGCGGTTCTAGGCGCTTCAGTCTGGAACCGCGCGACCGTTACAGTCGCAGGTTCGAATCCTGCCTCGGACATGGATGTGCGTGATGTCCCTAGGTTAGTTGTAGGGGACTGTAGGGGACTGATGATCTCAGAAGTTAAGTCGCATAGTGCTCACAAGGGAACCTCTCCATCGCACCCCCCTCAGATTTAGTTATAAGTTGGCACAGTGGATAGGCCTTGAAAAACTGAAAACAGATCAATTGAGAAAACAGGAAGAAGTTGTGTGGAACTGTGAAAAAATTAGCAAAATATACAAACTGAGTAGTTCATGGCAAGATAGGCAACGTCAAGGACACTCCGAAGGCAGGAGCGCCGTGGTCTCGTGGTATCGTGAGCAGCTGTGGAATGAAAGGTCCTTGGTTCAAATCTTCCATCGAGTGAAAAATTACTTTTTTATTTTCAGTTTATGTGGCAAACTCTTATGTTTTCATCACTTTTTTGGGAGTGATTATCACATCCACAAGAAAACCTAAATCGGGCTAGGTAGAAGAGTCTTTTTACCCCTTCACCAAGTATACAAGTTAGGTGGGTCGACAACATATTCCTGTCATGTGACGCACATGCCGTCACCAGTGTCGTATAGAATATATCAGATGTGTTTTCCTGTGGAGGAATCGGTTGACCTATGACCTTGCGATCAAATGTTTTCGGTTCCAATTGGAGAGGCACGTCCTTTCGTCTACTAATCGCACGGTTTTGCGATGCGGTCGCAAAACACAGACACTAAACTTATTACAGTGAATAAAGACGTCAATGAACGAACGGACAGATAATAACTACGGAAAAATAAAGAAAATAAAATTTTCACTCGAGGGGAGCTTTGAACCAAGGACCTCTCGTTCAGCAGCGGCTCACGCTACCACGGGACCACGACGCTCAGGAGCTCACTGTCTCGATGATGTTGCTTATCCGGCCCGTGGACTACTCAGTTTGTATATTTTGCTTATTTTTTCACAGTTCCACACAACTTCTTCCCGTTTTCTCAATTGATCTGTGTTCAGTTTATCAAGGCTTATCCACTGTGCCAACTAATAACTAAATCTGAGGAGGGTGCGATGGGGAGGTTCCCCTGTCAGAGTGATATAAACCATTTGATCTGCCAGCATTATACACCACACATAGTCATGGTTCGTATGGACATATAGACAGTAGTGCTTCCTTCAGTCTGTGAATGGATCAGGACAGGAACTGATTATCTGCGGTACAATATATCCTCCGCCAAGCACCATATTGTTGCTTGCAGACTATGCATGTGCGTTTAGACGTAGGTGAAGTGCTAGGTGTTTGGAATTTCGGGACGTCACCACACGACATCCCACTGTATGTGAGTGTGCTTTGGGACAGGTAGGTGAACTCTTCTCGACTCCAGTCTGTGGCGAGGCGCTCTGCCCAGTGAAAGCAGCCCCGCTGAAGCTGGCGGTGGCGGCGGGGGTGGGTGGTTCTCGCCCCAGCCACCCTAATCCCCCGCACCCCCGGCACCAGCAGCTAAGGACGCACTTGCTGACGTCACGGGCCCGTCGCCGCGAGAAATCCAATTTGCTGAGGTTCCTCCCCCACCCTGCCCCGGGGGGCCAGACCGCCTCGTCACCAGCCGGAAACGTCTGCGTCAACACGGCCCGCCAACTAGCTTCTCATTAGGGGCCTAAGCGCCGCAGCGGAGCCGTCTCCCACACACGGCGCTAGCTGGGTGCGCCCCATTAGACCAACACCTGCTGTCGTCTTACAGACAGCCCGCTGCCGCCGACGCATCTCACCTTCTACCTCCCTGTTGGTGACAAGTCTTTCTCTCAAGTGGAAATGTGCGCGGATCATTACGAAGCAAATGACTCACCAGCTGTCCAAATGTATGATTTGTTTCATTTTGAGACGCAACATGTTTCGGGAAGACATGATTCCATATCAAGGTCTGTTAACATGGAATAGATAAGTTCCTTGGATACTTGTGCTGTGTACCAAGATCTTTCTGGAATAATTGGCAGGTATCAGACAGTTGCCCCGAGATGACGTGAGTGCAGTAACACAGTCTAGCGATCCGATCATCATCACCATCATCATCATCACCATCATCATCATCACCATCATCATCATCACCATCATCATCATCATCACTTGTAAAATTTGAACACAGGTTCATGCCTTGTCAGTGTATGCCGCCTTTAGAATCTGAAGATGGTCATTGTATGGCCGAATCCGGTTATGACTGTGTCATAAACATGTGATTGCGTCCATAAATAAACAAAAAATTTTACAACAGAAGCAATCATGCACTCCATAGACAAAATGTCGTTTTTTCCAAAATCATCATCACTGTTGTGCTCAAAGACAGATTTTCACATAGTAACTCTCCATGGCCCCCCATGAACCATGGACCTTGCCGTTGGTGGGGAGGCTTGCGTGCCTCAGCGATACAGATGGCCGTACCGTAGGTGCAACCACAACGGAGGGGTATCTGTTGAGAGGCCAGACAAACGTGTGGTTCCTGAAGAGGGGCAGCAGCCTTTTCAGTAGTTGCAGGGGCAACAATCTGGATGATTGACTGATCCGGCCATGTAACACTAACCAAAACGGCCTTGCTGTGCTGGTACTGCGAACGGCTGAAAGCAAGGGGAAACTACAGTAATTTTTCCCGAGGGCAGGCAGCTTTACTGTACGATTAAATGATGATGGCGTCCTCTTGGGTAAAATATTCCGGAGGTAAAATAGTCCCCCATTCGGATCTCCGGGCGGGGACTACTCAAGAGGACGTCGTTATCAGGAGAAAGAAAACTGGCGTTCTACGGATCGGGGCGTGGAATGTCCGATCCCTTAATCGGGCAGGTAGGTTAGAAAATTTAAAAAGGGGAATGGATAGGTTAAAGTTAGATATAGTGGTAATTAGTGAAGTTTGATGGCAGGAGGAACAAGACTTTTGGTCAGGTGAATACAGGGTTATAAATAAGAAGGGACTGGTTGGTAGGACATGTTCTGAGGCATCAAGGGGTCACAACTTTAGCATTGGAGGGCAGCGTGGAGGGTAAAAATCGTAGAGGGAGACCAAGAGAGGAATACACTAAGCACATTCAGAAGGATGTAGGTTGCAGTAGGTACTGGGAAATGAAGAAGCTTGCACAGGATAGAGTAGCATGGAGAGCTGCATCAAACCAGTCTTAGGACTGAAGAGCACAACAACAACAACAACTCTGCATGCTCTCCTGACTTCTGCCATTCTCTTCAGGTTTCTCCTCTCAGTCTCCTCCCATGACCTAAACCTTCTAAATCGTCCATCAACAAGCACTCAAGTCTCATCGAATGTCCCATCTAGTTGTTCTCTCCTCTTACCAACACTTTCCAACACTCTCTACACTTCTACTTACTCTTTCCATCCAGCTTATCCTCTCCATTCTCCTCCACATCCCCATCTCAAATGCTTCTAGCCATTTCTCATCTTCTACACATACATCTATCTAAATAAATCGGAAGCCATCGTACGGTGCGTGGCGGAGGGTACTGTGTACCACTACAAGTAATTTCCTTTCCTGTTCCATTTGCAAATAGAGCGAGGGAGAAACGACCGTCTAGTATGCCTCTGTATGAGCCATAATTCGTCATTTCTTATCTTCGTGGCCCTTACGCGCAATATATGTTCGCGGAAGCAGGATCGTTCGGAAGTCAGCTTCACATACCGGTTCTCTAAATTTTCTCAATAATTTCTTCGAAAACGACGTCGCCTTCCCTCCAGGAATTTCCATTTGAGTTTCCGACGCATCTCCGTAACACTTACGTGTTCTTCAGACCTACCGGTAACAAATCTAGCAGCCCGCCTCTGAATTGGTTATTGGACTTATCTCAGGAAGTATGCATTTACAGACCCACATTTATTGTACTTATTTTTCTTGTTTCGGTGAGTACTATCACCTCTCGAAGTATTTGACATTTTTTTAACACCCTGTATATGTTATCTGTATGTATTCGTATACAACTTCTCAAAGACTACTGTAAATTTATTTTCATACGTAATCTCTATTCACATACACAAAATTTCAACACATTACCGAGTTTGTGGCGACAATATAAGAAAACTACAAGGGAGGCCCAAGTGCATTCTCTAAATGGTGGTTAACTATTAAACTAAATTGTGATTAATTATTAAAATAAATACTCAACACTGCTGAGAAAAGTTGCATAAATGAATGATAAGCTTGGGAACTTGCTGTTAGCTCACAAACGTAAATTGCCATGAGCTAAAGAGTAAACAAATAGTTTGCTAATTGTTCATACTGTAGCGCTCACCTCTCGGTTCAGGATTCTTAGTGAGCATAGAGGTTGAGCAGGTGAGCTCAGAAGCTTGTGTGCGTGGCTGTCATACAGTCCCTGAAACATTTTTTTTTTTATTCTCGGTTTATCAGCCGATTGTAGGCGCTTCAGTCCGAAGCCGCGCTGCAGCTACGATCGCAGGTTCGAATCCTGCCTCGGGCATGTATGTGTGTGATGTCCTTAGGTTAGTTAGGTTTAAGTAGTTCTAAGTTATAGGGGACTGATGACCTCAGATGTTAAGTCACATAGTGCTCAGAACCATTTGAAGCATTTTATCAGCCGGCCGAAGTGGCCGTGCGGTTAAAGGCGCTGCAGTCTGGAACCGCAAGACCGCTACGGTCGCAGGTTCGAATCCTGCCTCGGGCATGGATGTTTGTGATGTCCTTAGGTTAGTTAGGTTTAACTAGTTCTAAGTTCTAGGGGACTAATGACCTCAGCAGTTGAGTCCCATAGTGCTCAGAGCCAACCATTTTATCAGCCGAGTGGTGGCTTAGTCATGTCGCAACGTTTCGATGTGTTTCGTACCAATCATCTTCTGGCGAAGTGTCGGGAAGCTGTGTTCTGCATACCTAAATAGCTGCTTGGCCGTCGTCCGCTTCTGGTCGATCTGTGACAGCGAGAGTTTGCCGCGTGAGTTAGCACATCTGCGGGAAACCTTCCGAAAGAACGGCTACACCAAAACACAAATAAGACACGCCTTCCGTGCAGACAAGAGGCGGGAGGAGAAACCAGAAGAAGACGAAGCAAAACGTGTGGCGATTCTGCCGTTTGCTGGACCGCCGACAGCCAAGATCGCAAGAATATTAATGAAGCACTAAATAACGACCTTCTTTCGCGCACCGCAAAAAGTTAAACATGTAATTGGCTCAACCAAAGACCAGCTGGGGTTGCAGACGCCGGCCATTTACATTAGATACAGGCTCCCAGGTAGATGCTATTTTCCTTGACTTCCGGAAGGCATTCGATACAGTTCCGCACTGCCGCCTGATAAACAAGGTAACAGCCTACGGAATATCAGACCAGCTGTGAGGCTGGATTGAAGAGTTTTTAGCAAACAGAACACAGCATGTTGTTATCAATGGAGAGACGTCTACAGACGTTAAAGTAACCTCTGGCGTGCCACAGGGGAGTGTTATGGGACCATTGCTTTTCACAATATATATAAATGACCTAGTAGATAGTGTCGGAAGTTCCATGCGGCTTTTCGCGGATGATGCTGTAGTATACAGAGAAGTTGCAGCATTAGAAAATTGTAGCGAAATGCAGGAAGATCTGCAGCGGATAGGCACTTGGTGCAGGGAGTGGCAACTGACCCTTAACATAGACAAATGTAATGTATTGCGAATACATAGAAAGAAGGATCCTTTATTGTATGATTATATGATAGCGGAACAAACACTGGTAGCAGTTACTTCTGTAAAATATCTGGGAGTATGCGTGCGGAACGACTTGAAGTGGAATGATCATACAAAAATAATTGTCGGGAAGGCGGGTGCCAGGTTGAGATTCATTGGGAGAGTCCTTAGAAAATGTAGACCATCAACAAGGGAGGTGGCTTACAAAACACTAGTTCGACCTATACTTGAGTATTGCTCATCAGTGTGGGATCCATACCAGGTCGGGTTGACAGAGGAGATAGACAAGATCCAAAGAAGAGAGGCACGTTTCGTTACAAGATTATTTGGTAAGCGTGATAGCGTTACGGAGATGTTTAGCAAACTCGAGTGGCAGACTCTGCAAGAGAGGCGCTCTGCATCGCGGTGTAGCTTGCTCGCCAGATTTCGAGAGGGTGCGTTTCTGGATGAAGTATCGAATATATTGCTTCCCCCTACTTATACCTCCCGAGGAGATCACGAATGTAAAATTAGAGAGATTCCAACGCGCACGGAGGCTTTCTGGCAGTCGTTCTTATGGCGAACCATACGCGAGTGGAACAGAAAAGGGAGGTAATGACAGTGGCACGTAAAGTGCCCTCCGCCACACACCGTTGGGTGGCTTGCGGAGTATAAATGTAGATGTAGATGTACTGAGTGCGAATGTTGGATGGAGTATATCGGGCAGACACAACGATGTATCACTCAGTGCCGTACTGAACACATCAGGAACGTACGACTAGGACAGACAAACAAGTCCGCCGTAGCAGAACATAGCATTATCGAGGGACACACCGTCGAATTCGAAAAAACGAAGAAACTGTGCAGCGCCAACGGGTTCTCGGACTCGATCTTCAAAGAGGCAGTGGAGATGCGTCTGCACAACAATTTAGTAAACAGGGATAGCGCTTTTCAGCTCAGTGCAGTGTGGAATTCCGCAAGTGACAAAATACGACAGGAACGCTCCGATCTGAAGGCAGCGGCGTCCGCAGACAGATTGGACAGCCACCGGGTCTCGAAGCCGGGCCGCGTCCCCCGCCCCCCCCCCCCCGCCAACCCCCACCACTACCGACGCGGTACCCCATTCTGGAGGAACGTGATTGGCCGGCCTACAGTAGCGGGAGACGGCCAAGCAGCTATATAGATATGCATAACACAGCATCCCGACCGAAAAGACACAGGCTATGCTGATCACCCGGAGACTTGGGTGACGCGGACCCCCCCCCCCCCTCCAATTCACCTGCACCTACATGGATCCCGATTCCCCTGGCGGAGATCCGCCAAATATCTTGGCGTAACCTTGGACTCGACACTGACGTGGAAACCCCACATAGACAAGGTCCACAGGAAGGTCTGCGCCAGAATGTCCATCCTATACCCAGAGGCTGCAGGAAGGCAGTGCACCTACCCATGGGTCTCTCCGGCGACGATCTGCACGCCGCTGCCGAAATCCCACTCCTCAAAGAAAGATTCCAGGATATGGCAAGGGCTTTCTATGAGAGCTCTTTCAGATCTGGAAATAACCTCATCCGCTCCTTGGGTCGGTATGACATGTCCCGCGACAAACACAAACGCCCCACGACGATCTCGGACGGCTAAGTCGAAGAGAAAAATCCAAAAAATCTCCAAATCCTAACACCGTAATCCTTAAAATACCCAACATCTCGCCAACCTCAGGCAAGTACTAGACATCACCAGAACACCAACACAACACACAGACAGTCAAAGACAATCACACACTCACAACACACACTGTGGAGTAAAAGCCAGCAGGCTAAAAACTCCTCTATGCACTTCCCCGAGGAGGGGAAAGTAAAAGGTGAGAGAGAGAGTCCAGCATCACGACACTTTGCCCGAAGATGATGGGTATGAAACTCATCGAAACATTGCGACAAGACGACGCTGCCACTCGGCTGATAACCCGAGAAGAATTCATCATTTGGATACGCCGAGAAAGACTGCAATCGCATATATTTATTACTTTTGATTTTACAGTACGGATCGTCTGGAAACACGCGGCAGACGCACGCGTGCTGTACCGCACACTCGAGTGCAAGAAAGAATGCGGACAAAGTGTCTCATTCGCTTCGGCTGTGGCACATGCCAGCAACCAGCGGTGGTGTTCGTCGTGCAGGTGTAGGCGTAAGCCTACCGCAGCTCGGCAGAACCTAGCGCGGCCGACCTGAGTGTTCTCGAAGATGGACGTGTGATTAAGCAGGTGCCAAATGCATGTCGTACATGGCAGCACAGCACACGGGGAGGTGGTACTAGATACAGCCAGGGAGATACACTGAAGAGCCAAAGAAACTGGTACAGCTGCCTAATATCGTGAAGGGGCACTGCAAGCATCCAGAAGTGCCACAACACCACGTGGCATGGACTCGACTAATATCTGAAGTAGTACTGGATGGAACTGGCGCCATGAATCCTGCAGGGCTGTCCACAAATTCGTATGAGGGGTTGGAATCTCTTCTGAACCACTTTGCAAGCCATCCCAGATGTGCTCAATAATGTTCATGTCTGGGGCCAGTGTTTGTCCCAGAAGAGTGTTCCTGGAGCAACTCTGTAGCAATTCTGGACGTGTCGGGTGTCGCATTGTCCTACTGAAATTGCCAAAGTCCGTCGGAATGCACAATGGACATGAATGGATGTAGGTGATCACACAGATTGCATGCATGCATACGTGTCACCTGTCAGAGTCGTATCTAGACTTACCAGAGGGTCCCGTGTGACTCCAACTGCACACGCCCCACACCACTGCAGAGCCTCCACCAGCTTGAACAGTCCCCTGCCGACATGCAGGGCCCACAGATTCATGAAGTTGTCTCCATACCCTTGCACGTCCATCCGCTTGATACAAACGAGACTCGTCCGACTAGTCAACATGTTTCCAGTCATCAATATTTCATTGTCAGTGTTGACAGACTCAGGCGAGGCATAAAGTTTTCATGCAGTCAAAATTATTTATGGAACAAAAAAATTTTAAAATATGCAGATTAATGGCAGTATTATATTTACAATAGCATTACAAGGTGTTTCTCTATCCCGGGCAAAAGCAGGTCCAATACGATAGCAGAAGTTGTAGGTTCTGAGCACTATGGGACTTAACTTCTCAGGTCATTAGTCCCCTAGAACTTAGAACTAGTTAAACCTAACTAACCTAAGGACATCACACACATCCATGCCCGAGGCAGGATTCGAACCTGTGACCGTAGCGGTCTCGCGATTCCAGACTGCAGCGCCTAGAGCCGCACGACCACTTCGGCCGGCGCAGAAATTATACCACGACTTCATTCACCCTAGTGTAGAACTCAATGAAAAGATTAATACATGACCCGCAGCGTTAATGTGCTAAAGTAACTCCATAAACAAAATTTGTACAATGGATCGTCATACACTTCACATCCTGACACCGTCCTTCACATCTCAGGCCAGCCGATGTGGCCGTGCGGTTAAAGGCGCTGCAGTCTGGAACCGCAAGACCGCTACGGTCGCAGGTTCGAATCCTGCCTCGGGCATGGATGTTTATGATGTCCTTAGGTTAGTTAGGTTTAACTAGTTCTAAGTTCTAGGGGACTAATGACCTCAGCAGTTGAGTCCCATAGTGCTCAGAGCCATTTGAACCATTTTTTTTTCACATCTCCAAATCGAACTGACCGACATGACTTCTGTCATGTGAGGTTGCATAAAACATTGGTTCAGAGAAAACTCGAATCTCATTACAAATATGTACTGCACTCATACAGTTATAACTGGTGGAGACTTCAATCTACCGTCTATTTGTTGGCGAAAATATATGTTCAAAGCCGGTGTAACACAGAAAACATCTTCCGAAATTGTACTAAGTGCATTCTCTGAGAATTACTTTGAACAATTAGTTCATGATTCCACACGAATTGTAAATGATTGCGAAAACACACTTGACCTCTTAGCCACAAATAATCCTGATCTAATAGAGAGCGTCATGACGGATACAGGGATTAGTGAACACAGTATCATTGTAGCGAGGCTCAAAACCATATCAACCAAAACCACTAAAAATAAACGAAATATATATATATATATATATATATATATATATATATATATATATATATAAAACAGCAGATAAAAATTCGCTTTATGTCTTCCTAAGAGAGGGTCTCCATTCCTTCCAAGCTAATTACGTAAGTGTAGGCTAGATATGGCTCAAATTCAAAGCTACAGTGTCGACAGCAATAGATAGATTCATACCGCGTAAGTTAATAACAGACGGGATTGATCCACCATGGTTCACAACAAAGGTCAGAACACTGTTGCAAAACCATCGAAAAAAGCATGCCAAATTCAAAAGATCGCAAAATCCTCAAGGCTGGCTAAATTTCACGGAAGCTCGAAATTTAGTGCGGACGTCAATGCGAGATGCTTTTAGTAGTTCCCACAATGAAACATTGTCTCAAAGTATAGTAGAAAACCCAAAGAGATTCTGGTCGTATGTAAAGTACACCAGTGGCAAAAAAGAGTCAATACCGTCACTGCGCGAAAGCGATGCAAATGTTACCGATGATGGTGCCACTAAAGCAGAGTTATTAAAAAAAGTTTTCCGTAATTCCTTCACGAAAGAAGACGAAGTAAATGGTTCAAATGGCTCTGAGAACTATGGGACTTAACATCTGAGGTCATCAGTCACATAGAACTTAGAACTACTTAAACCTAACCAACCTAAGGACATCACACACATCCATGCCCGAGGCAGGATTCGAACCTGCAACCGTAGCGGTCGCGCGGTTCCAGACTGAAGCGCCTAGAACCGCTAGGCCACGCCAGCCGGCGCGAAGCAAATATTCCAGAATTCGAAACCAGAACAGCTGTTATCATGAGTGACATAAAAGTAGATATCTTAGGTGTTGTGAAACAACTCAAAGCACTTAAAGGCAAGTCTTCCGGTGCATATGGTATACCAATCAGCTTCCTCTCAGAGTATGCAGACACAATAGCGCCTTTCTTAGCAATCATATACAACCGTTCACTTGGCGAAAGGTCTGTTCCTAAAGACTGGAAAGTAGCACAGGTCACACCAATACTCAAGAAAGGAAATAGGAGTAACTCACTGAATTACAGACCCATATCACTGACTTCAATTTGCAGTAGAATTTTGGAGCATGCCTATACTGTACTCGAACATTATGAATCACCTTGAAGAAAATGACTTATTGATAGATAACCAACACGGATTAAGAAAATATCGTTCTTGTGCAACACAGCTAGCTCTTTATTCCCATGAAGTAATGAGTGCTGTCGACAAGAATCTCAGATCGATTCCATATTCCTAGATTTCTGGAAGGATTTTGATACCATTCCTCACAAGCGACTATTAATCAAATTTCGTGCGTATGGAGTATCGTCTCAGTTATGACTGGATTCGTGATTTCCTCTCGGAGAGGTCAGACTTCGTAGTGATAGACGGTAAATCATCGACTAGAAGTGATATATGGCGTTCCACAAGGTAGCGTCATAGGCCCTCTGCTGTTTCTGATTTACATAAATGATCTAGGTGATAATCTGAGCAGCCGCCTTAGATTGTTTGCAGATGATGCTGTAATTTACCGTCTAGTAAAATCATCAGACGATCAATTCCAATTACAAAATGATCTAGAGAGAATTTCTATATGGTGCGAAAAGTGGTAACTGGCACTAAACAAAGAAAAATGCGAGGTCATCCACAGGCGTACTAAAAGAAATCCGATAAATTTTGGGTATACGATAAACCACACAAATCTAAGGGCTGTAATTCGACTAAGTACCTAGGAATTACAATTACGAGCAACTTCAGTTGGAAAGACCATATAGATAATATTGTGAGGAAGGTGAAACATCCGCAGCTCGTGGTCGTGCGGTAGCGTTCTCGCTTCCCGCGCCCGGGTTCCCGGATTCGATTCCCGGGGGGTCAGGGATTTTCTCTGCATCGTGATGACTGGGTGTTGTGTGATGTCCTTAGGTTAGTTAGGTTTAATTAGTTCTAAGTTCTAGGGGACTGATGACCATAGATGTTAAGTCCCATTATGCTCAGAGCCATTTGAACAATTTTTTTTATTTTTTATTTTTATTTTAGGCGAAACAAAGACTGCGCTTTGTTGGCAGAACACTTAGAAGATGCGACAAACTCACTAAAGAGACAGCCAACATTACACTTGTCCGTCCTCTGCTGGAACATTGCTGCGCGGCCTGGGATCCTCACCCGGTAGGATTGACGGAAGCCATCGAAAAAGTTCAAAGAAGGGCAGCCCGTTTCGTGTTATCGTGCAGTAGGGGTGAGAGTGTGACTGATATGATACGCGAGTTGGGGGTGGCAGTCACTGAAACAAAGCCGGCTTTCTTTGCGGCGAGATCTATTTACAAAATTTCAATCACGAAGTTTCTCTTCCGAATGCGAAAATATTTTGTTGACACCCACCTACGTAGGGAGAAATGATCATCATAATAAAATAAATCGGAGCTCGAACGGAAAGATTTAGGCTTTCCTTTTTCTCACGCCTCATTCGGGAGTGGAATGGAAGAGAAGTAGTATGAAAATGGTTCGATGAACCCTCTGCCAGGCACTTAATTGTGAATTGCAGAGTAACCATGTAGATTTAGGTGACTGATTCTGTGTGGTTTTATGCCACCGATGGAAATGAACTATAAATCTACGGCGGGAGAAAGTGTGGGGGGGGAGGGGGGGGGGGAGAGAGAGAGAGAGAGAGAGAGAGAGAGAGAGAGAGAGAGAGAAAGGAGGGGGGGGGGGGTTGAGCGGTGAGGAGATTTTATAAGGGTCGCCCTCAGGGCTGTTAACCCCTGTGCGCGCTCTCGCCTGCAATTACCCCCTGTAGCAACGCGGCGTTTGAGGTGGCGGTGGTTTTCATTAAGGGAGGGAAACTCCGAAAGGCCAGCTAGCTCTCATTACACCCCTCTCTCTCTCTCTCTCTCTCTCTCTCTCTCTCTGTCTGTCCTTAAAAAAAATTAAAAAAGGGAATATACCTCTGCGGCAGCCAGCGGTTTCAATTTCCCAAACTCCGCGCCTACTTGTTGCTTAATTAAAAAAGAGCCCGCCAAAGTCGCTCCGACACGCTGCGTTTCGACCTCAGTGTGACGTCCTCAGGACCGGTCACGAGGACGAGGCAATCGTCCCGTTTCCTTTTAATTTCAATTATGTATTTAATTAATTACCTTTTTTTATTAGTCTTCCGAATGGTTTGTTGCGCCTCGCCACGAATTCCGCTCCTATGCCAACCTCTTCATCTCAGAGTAGCATTTGCAACCTACACCATCAATTATTTGTTGGCTGTGTTTCAGTTTCCGTATTTCTCTACAGTTTATACTCTTTACAGCACCATCTAGCACCACGGAAGTCATTCCCCAACTCCTTATGTCCTGTCATCTTGTCCCTTCTCCTAATCATTTTCCTTTCTTCACCGATTCAACAGAGAACATGCTCATTTTTGCGCTGTCTGTACATTGGTGAGGAAATACCGTATGACAGGAACCATGTGGTGCGTGTTTTAATTTATTATGGAGCTGAAATTTTACATTTGACAGACGCCTCTCCACAACATTTTAACATACCTCTGCCACATCATATCATTCAATTGTCTGTATTTCCTTCTGAACCAAGAATTTTTTTATAAACGTTGAAGGCTTTGTAAAAGGGCCGGCCGCTGTGGCCGAGCGGTTCTTCAGTCCGGAGCCGCGCTGCTACTTCGGTCGCAGGTTCTAGTCCTGCCTCGGGCATGGATGTGTGTGATGTCCTTAGGTTTGTTAGGTTCACGTAGTTCTAAGTTCTAGGCGATTGATGACCACAGGGAGCGAAAGGCTATTTACAATTTGTACAGAAAGCAGATGGCATTCATACGAGTCGAGGGGTATGAAAGGTAAGCAGTGGTTGGGAAGGGAGTGAGACACGGTTGTAGCCTATCTCCGATGTTATTCAATCTTTATATTGAGCAAGCAATGAAGCAAACAAAAAAAAAAAAAAAAAAAAAAAAAAAAAGTTCGGAGTAGGTATTATAATCCATGGAGAAGAAAAAAAACTTTGAGGTTTGCCGATGACATTGCAATTCTGTCAGAGACAGCAAAGGACTTGGAAGAGCAGTTGAAGGGAATGGACAGTGTCTTGAAAGGAAGATATAAGATGAACATCAACAAAAGCAAAACGAGGATAATGGAATGTAGTCGAATTAAGTCAGGTGATGCTGAGGGAATTCGATTAGGAAATGAGACGCTTAAAGTAGTAAAGGAGTTTTGCTATTTTGGGAGCAAAATAACTGATGATGGTCTAAGCAGAGAGGATATAAAATGTAGACTGGCAGTGGCAAGGAAAGCGTTTTTGAAGAAGAGAAATTTGTTAACATCGAGTATAGTTTTAAATGGCAGGAGGTCGTTCCTGAAAGTATTTGTATGGAGTGTAGCCATGTATGGAAGTGAAACATGGACGATAAATAGTTTAGACAAGAAGAGAATAGAAGCTTTCGAAATGTGGTGCTACAGAAGAATGCTGAAGATTAGGTGGGTAGATCACATAACTAATGAGGAGGTATTGAATAGAATTAGGGAGAAGAGGAGTTTGTGGCACAACTTGACTAGAAGAAGGGATCGGTTGGTAGGACATGTTCTGAGACATCGAAGGATCACCAATATAGTATTGGAGGGCAGCGTGGAGGGTAAAAATCGTATGGGGAGACCAAGAGATGAATACACTAAGCAGATTCGAAAGGATGTAGGTTGCAGTAGGTACTGGGAGATGTAGAAGCTTGCACAGGATAGAGTAGCATGGAGAGCTGCAGGACTGAAGACCACAACAACAACAGTGCTCAGAGCCATTTGAACCGTTGTAAAAGGACTTTCATAAACATTCCAATTTGCAAGAAATTGGGTGTTTACTATTTCTACGAGAAGATTGCTGCTCCAGCCATGTACAAAATTTTGATACACCCTCATTTTTTGTGAGCCCACCTAATTTCCAACACCGTTCTGTAGCACAACATTTGAAACATTTCGATTATCGTGTTTTCCGATTTTGCCACAATCCGTGTTTCAATACCTTACAATGCTGTGATGGAAACGTACCTTCCGGAATCATATTCCTCAAGATGTATGTTTCATACAAGTAGATTTCTATTGTCCAGGAATGCCGTCTTTTCCTTTTTATCACCTTCTTTCTCCGTTCGTCATATGTTGTTTTGCTTCTAGTCTAGCAGAATTCCTTAAATTTGTCTATTTCGTGTGGAAAAATTGTGACATTAAGTTCGTCACTAATCTCATAACTTTTGTCTTTCTTTGAATTACTCTCAATCGTTACAGTGTACTCACTAGACTGTACATTCCATTCAACAGAGCCTGTAATTCTTCTTTACTTCCACTGATGATGAAAATATCATCAGCCAATCTTAGCGCTGATGGCCTTTCAGACTGATCTCTATTCCCGCTGTTGAACGTTTCTTTTACACTGAAGGGCCAAAGAAACTGGCACACCTGCCGAATATCGTGTAGAGCCCCCGCGAACACGCAGAAGTGACGCAACACGAAATGGCATGGACTCGACTATGTCTGAAGTAGTGCTGGAGAAAATTAACACCATGAATCCTACAGGGCTGCTCATAAATGCGTAAGAGTACGAAGGGGTGGAGAACTCTTCTGAACAGTACGTTGTAAGGCATCACGGATATGCTCAATAATGTTCACGCCTAGGGAGTTTGCTGGCCACCGGAAGTGTTTAAACTCAGGAGAGCGTTTCTGGAGTTACTTTGCACCAATTTTGGGCGTGTGTGTGGTGTCGCATTGGTCTGCTGGAATTGTCCAAGTCAGTCGGAATGCGAAATGAATGGGTGCAGGTGATCGGACAAGATGCTTACGTGCGTGTCACCTGTCAGAGTCGTACGTAGACGTATCAGGGGTCCCATATCACTCCAGCTGCACACACCCCACACCACTACAGAGCTTCCACCAGCTTGAACAGTCCCCTGCTGACATGCAGGGTCCACGGATTCATGAAGTTGTCTCCATACCCGTACACGTCCATCCGCTCGATACAATTTGAAACGAAACTCGTCCGACCAGGCAACAAGTTTCCAGTCATCGACAGTCCAATTTCGGTGTTGACGGGCCCAGGCGAGGTGTAAAGCTCTGTGTCGTGCAGTCATCAAGAGTACACGAGTGGGCCTTCGACTCCCAAAGTCCAAATCGATGATGTTTTGTTGAGTGGTTCGCTCACTGACACTTGTTGATAGCCCAGCATTCAAATCTGCAGCAGTTTGCGGTACGGCTGCACTTCTGTCACGCTGAAACATTTCGCTTCAGTCGTCGTTGGTCCTGTTCTTGCAGAATCTTTTTCCGGCCGCAGTGATGGCGGAGATTTGATGTCTTATCGGATCCCTGATATTCATGGTACACTCGTGAAATAGTCATACGGGAAAATTCCCACTTTATCGCTACTTCGGAGGTGCTGTGTCCCATTTGTCGTGCGCCGACTATAACTCGATTAAATCTTACAGCGCCGGCCGGAGTGGCCGTGCGGTTCTAGGCGCTACAGTCTGGAACTGAGCGACCGCTACGGTCGCAGGTTCGAGTCCTGCCTCGGGAATGGATGTGTGTGATGTCTTTAGGTTAGTTAGGTTTAAGTAGTTGTAAGTCTAGGGGACTGATGACGTCAGATGTCAAGTCCCATAGTGCTCAGAGCCATTATTTGCAACACACTGTGTACACACACACACACACACACACACACACACACACTGATGAACAAAACCCTTATGACAACCTGCTTAATAGCTTGCTTGTCCGTTTGTGGAACGAAGTACGTCACTGGTTCTGCCCATCAGGGATAGTTTGTTGGTGGGTTCCTGGAGGTATGTGGCATTACATGTCTACGCTCAAATCATGTAATTCGCGTATATAAAGGGCCACTGATTATGCGTATTTTAGTGATGGCGCCCGGTAGGGACCCAGATGGGTTGCAAGGATTTACATAGCCGAGCCGTCAACGTAAGTTCACTGCAAAAAATGGTTCAAATGGCTCTGAGCACTATGGGACTTGACATCTGAGGTCATCAGTCCCCTAGAAATCAGAACTACTTAAACCTAACTAACCTAAGGACATCACACACATCCATGCCCGAGGCAGGATTCGAACCTGCGACCGTAGCGGTCGCGCGGTTCCAGGCTGAAGCGCCTAAAACCGCTCGGTCACTGCGGCAGGCAGTTCACTGCAGTTCCCCTCAAAACACTGTAGCGCGGTTATGGCTCCGAGACACGGACAAATATTCCACTGAAAGATAACTTCGTTCTCATGGTAGACGTCAAGCATGTCTTCGGTTATGTAAGTCTGCAGGCTTTCGTGGCCGTTATCACTGAAATTAAAATCTTCTGGACTATTAGGCCGCGTCATGTTTCTTTTAAAATGTTCGACGTTTCTACCCCTCTGCTGGCATCTTCCTCAGGGTCTTTGGATGTCCACTACTGATAGTAGTGGACACCCGAAAATCCTGAGGAAGATGCTAGCAGTGGGATCGAAACGTCGAACATTTTAGAAGAAACATGACGCGGCCTAATAGCCCAGAAGATTTTAACTTCCATGTCTTCGATTACTATCACAGGTCCCATGCAAGCGCAGGAGAATGTCTCCCAATGCCGCCACCAGACTGCGTCCATCGCACGCTGCACGTTTCGAGCCGCCGTTCACCTCGTTCTGTGGAGACGACCATCGACCTTGTGCAGCAAAAATGTGATTCGCCCGAAGAGCCTACAGTTTCCATTGATCGACGCTCGAATCCCGATGGCCCCATGCCAACAGCAATCGTAACTGACAATGTGGTTGTGGTAGCATATGAACGCTTACGGATGGTCCACTGTGGAGCTCCCATGTTCATCAATGTACGATTAATGGTGTGCTCCGAAAGACTTATGCACGCACCAGCATTGTGCTCTTTCTGTGAAGATGCCACAGGTCACCAACTATCCTACTATACAGAACAGCAAAGCCTCCAGACCCCCACGTTCTGTGAAGTTCCGTGGACGTCCAACCATTTGGCACTTACTGGTATTTTCACTCTCCTCCTACCTCTTTCCTTAGATGCTCACGACGGTAGCACGTGAACAATCGACCAGCTTCGCCGCTTTCAAATGGCTCTGAGCACTATGCGACTTAATTTCTGAGGTCATCAGTCGCCTAGAACTTAGAACTACTTAAACCTAACTAACCTAAGGACATCACACACCTCCATGCCCGAGGCAGGATTCGAACCTGCGACCGTAGCGGTCACGCGGTTCCAGACTGAAGCGCCTTTAACCGCACGGCCACACCGGCCGGCTCGCCGCTTTCGACATGTTCAGAGGCTCTGCGTAATAACAATCTGCCCTTCGTCAAAGGCGCTTATCTGAATGTATTTCCCCGTTTGCAGCCCACATCTTCCCCAGGATGATCTCCAGACCGTTTCTGCTCCGCTTACATATTTTTGTTACCGCGTCACGTGCCCCCAACAACAACAGGCGCAATCCAACGTCGCGGACCGCAGTTTATCATTGTACGAGGGCAGTTCAATAAGTAATGCAACACATTTTTTTTCTGAAACAGGGGTTGTTTTATTCAGCATTGAAATACACCAGGTTATTCCCCAATCTTTTAGCTACACAACACTATTTTTCAACGTAATCTCCATTCAGTGCTACGGCCTTACGCCACCTTGAAATGAGGGCCTGTATGCCTGCACGGTACCATTCCACTGGTCGATGTCGGAGCCAACGTCGTACTGGATCAATAACTTCTTCATCATCCGCGTAGTGCCTCCCACGGATTGCGTCCTTCATTGGGCCAAACATATGGAAATCCGACGGTGCGAGATCGGGGCTGTAGGGTGCATGAGGAAGAACAGTCCACTGAAGTTTTGTCAGCTCGTCTAGGGTGCGAAGACTTGTGTGAGGTCTTGCGTTCTCATGAAGAAGGAGAAGTTCGTTCAGATTTTTGTGCCTACGAACACGCTGAAGTCGTTTCTTCAATTTCTGAAGAGTAGCACAATACACTTCAGAGTTGATCGTTTGACCATGGGGAAGGACATCGAACAGAATAACCCCTTCAGCGTCCCAGAAGACTGTAACCATGACTTTACTGGCTGAGGGTATGGCATTAAACTTTTTCTTGGTAGGGGAGTGGGTGTGGCGCCACTCCATTGATTGCCGTTTTGTTTCAGGTTCGAAGTGATGAACCCATGTTTCATCGCCTGTAACAATCTTTGACAAGAAATTGTCACCCTCAGCCACATGACGAGCAAGCAATTCCGCACAGATGGTTCTCCTTTGCTCTTTATGGTGTTCGGTTAGACAAAGAGGGACACAGCGGGAACAAACCTTTGAATATCCCAACTGGTGAACAGTTGTGGCAGCACTACCAACAGAGATGTCAAGTTGAGCACTGAGTTGTTTGATGGTGGTCCGTCGATCATCTTGAACGAGTGTGTTCGCACGCTCCGCCATTGCAGGAGTCACAGCTGTGCACGGCCGGCCCGCACGCGGGAGATCAGACAGTCTTGCTTGACCTTGCGGCGATGATGACACACGCTTTGCCCAACGACTCACCGTGCTTTTGTCCACTGCCAGATCACCGTAGACATTCTGCAAGCGCCTATGAATATCTGAGATGCCCTGGTTTTCCGCCAAAAGAAACTCGATCACTGCCCATTGTTTGCAACGCACATCCGTTACAGACGCCATTTTAACAGCTCCGTACAGCGCTGCCACCTGTCGGAAGTCAATGAAACTATATGAGACGAAGCGGGAATGTTTGGAAACATTCCACAAGAAATTTCCGGTTTTTTCAAACAAGATTGGCCGAGAAAAAAAATGTGTTGCATTACTTATTGAACTGCCCTCGTATATACGGTAATTGTCAAGCATACCATAGCGATCGATATTTGGTCCAGTCCCAGAGTTGATCCTTGAGGTACGCTTGTAAATTTTGAGATATGTTTACAAATAAATAAATATGTAACAAGAACAAGAGCGAACGTAGTATATAGACTTGGTTATAAATAAATATGTACACTACTGGAGATTAAAATTGCTACACCTCGAAGATGACGTGCTACAGACGCGAAATTTAACCGACAGGAAGAAGATGCTGTGATATGCAAATGATTAGCTTTTCAGAGCATTCACACAAGTTTGGCGCCGGTGGCGACACCTAGAACGTGCTGACATGAGGAAAGTTTCCAACCGATTTCTCATACACAAACAGCAGTTGACCGGCGTTGCCTGGTAAAACGTTGTTGTGATGCCTCGTGTAAGGAGGAGAAATGCGTACCATCACGTTTCCGACTTTGATAAACGTCGGATTGTAGCCTATCGCGATTGCGGTTTATCGTATCGCGACATCGCTGCTCGCGTTGGTCGAGGTCCAATGACTGTTAGCAGAATATGGAATCGGTGGGTTCAGGCCTCGTATCACTAGCAGTCGAGATGAGAGGCATCTTATCCGTACGGCTGTAACGGATCGTGCAGCCACGTCTCGATCCCTGAGTCAACAGATGGGGACGTTTGCAAGACGACAACCATCTGCACGTACAGTTAGACGACGTTTGCAGCAGCATGGACTATCAGCTCGGAGACCGTGGCTGCGGTTACCCTCGACGCTGCATCACAGACAGGAGCGCCTGCGATGGTGTACTCGACGACGAACCTGGGTGCACGAATGGCAAAACGTCATTTTTTCGGATGACTCCATGTTCTGTGTACAGCAGCATGATAGTCGCATCCGTGTTTGGCGACATCGCGGTGAACGCACATGGGAAGCGTGTATTCGTCGTCGCCATACTGGCGTATCACCCAGCCTGATGGTATGGGGTGCCATTGCTTACACGTCTCGGTCAGCTGTTGTTCGCATTGACGGCACTTTGAACAGTGGAACTTACATTTCAGATCTGTTACGACCCGTGGCTCTACCCTTCATTCGATTCCTGCGAAACCCTACATTTCAGCAGGATAATGCACGACCGCATGTTGCAGGTCCTGTACGGGCCTTTCAGGATACAGAAAATGTTCGACCGCTGCCCTGGTCAGCACATTCTCCAGATCTCTCACCAATTGAAAACGTCTGGTCAATGGTGGCCGAGCAAATGGCTCGTCACAATACGCCAGTCACTACTCTCCTTGAACTGTAGTATCGTGTTGAAGCTGCATGAGCAGCTGTAGCTCAGGCGTGTCAAGGCCGTTATTACGGCCAGAGGTGGTTGTTCTGGGTACTGATTTCTCAGGATCTATGCACCCAAATTGCGTGAAGATGTAATCACATGTCAGTTCTAATGTAATATATTTGTCCAATGAATGCCCGTTTATCATCTGCATTTCTTCTTGGTGTAGCAATTTTAATGTCCAGTAGTGTATAAATCTGTAAGAAGAATATGTGTGAACGTAGTATAGAGACTTGGTTATAAATAAATATGTAACTAGAACAAGAAGGGTGCAATATGGATTCCTGTGGCACCCCTGAAAACGTGGAGAGTTACGCTGGTTACGGGTGAGCAAGCCGTGCTCAATAGAATGCCACGTTCTGTTGACGGCACTGAATGAACGCAAAACTTGTCCCTTCCTCCGTGTCCCTCTCCCCTCTTTCCACTCACACCCCTTGTGTTCTCCAGCGCCTACGTAATTACTCGCTGTCGCCACACTCCATCGCTGGAGATTCATCTCGCTCCAAGTCGCCGCTTGCCTCGGCTCCTAGCTTTTGCAGCTCAATAGGACATCCGACAACTTCGCCCCGAGAAATTTCGCGTCGACTCCCCTGCTCCCATTCTTCACTCCTCTCTTACAACTTTACCCATTCCTCCTCCAAATGGAACCTCTGTCCACAGTGCTACCGCGAATTGCTCTTCACTCATCGCCCACTAATTTAGCCGCCTTGCAGCAGAAACAGCGAGCCGTGCGCTGTCTTCCCTGTGGAGCAACGTGCGGTCTCATCCCTTCTACAAATCCCCAGTGACGTATTTTGAGACAATTTAACTGTGAAACTTTAATTTTGTGATCCATCTATTACTGATGGGGGCGTCGGCACACCTGTCCTTACATTTCCCGCTCCGTTTTCGCCGGATACTGTCTGTAACAGCCGGTTCTGTGCAAAATTTCACATACTGTTTTCGGAGAAAATTTGCACTCATTTGTAATATAGTTTTTATTGTGAATATTAAAATGTAAACTCATTCACAACTAAAAGCACTAAAACTTGACTCTTTCCGAAGGCGCAAGGCTTCATCAAAATGGTTCAAATGGCTCTGAGCACTATGGCACTAAACATCTGTGGTCATCAGTCCCCTAGAACTTAGAACTACTTAAACCTAACTAACCTAAGGACAGCGCACACATCCATGCCCGAGGCAGGATTCGAACCTGCGACCGTAGCGGTCGCGCGGTTCCGGACTGAGCGCCTAGAACCGCTAGACCGCCGCGGTCGGCAAGCCTTCATCATCAGAATTATTACACAAGAGTGTTACGAGGCTAATCCGGAAAGTAAAGTTACAAAAATTTTTTGAAGTACAAAAAATGAATTTATTTTAATGAAATGTACATTAATTGTGCTGTTGGTCTTGCATTACACAGGCCAACGATGGAAATTATTTTTTGCTGAAAATACCGTATTCTTATGTTTTTTAGGGTGGGTAATCCAAATACGACACTTACAAAACTGTACTATCCACCATTTATTCACATTTTACAGTTAAATTTATTAATTAAGCAATTTTTTAAAGAATTTAACGGATTTTATACAGTTAAAATAATTTAAAAAGGAGGTATAATGAATGTTAATGACGTTGGTAGCACTACTGAAAAATATTTGCAGACAAAAAAAAATTGTCCATTCTCTTTTTATGTCAATAGATGGTGGTTTGTTTACTGTCAACGAAACCTCACTTTCTCGTTTCCTGTATATATGCTCAGTATAATGTCTAATCGTTGTTGTAAAAACTCTGCTGACTGTTTTTCTTATATTTGCGGAGAATTCAGAAGCTAAAGTAATAGAAGGTGACTTCGTCGGACCTGACATTAGTAAATTGATGTTTGATGTTAACTATTAATTCACAATGGTGTTAAATGAGAAAGGAGCGTGGGTATAATTCAAGCAAGTCGTTACGAAGTTCTTAGGACATGAAAAAGACCCAGAATATGTTTCTGTTATAGCTACAAAGTTAAAGAAGTTTAAAACTTTAGCATGTTTAATGAGCCTGGAAGTTCACTTTTCTAACAGTCGCGTTGATTATTTGCCGGAGAATACGGGAGATATTAGTGAGGAGCAAGGACAGCGTTTTCACCAGGACATTAAAGTGATGGGAGAATGCTACCGAGGCAGCTGCAACACCAACATGATGGGGAGCTTGTGTTGGTCACTTGACCGAGACGTTCAGCAAATGACTCATCGTAGAAAAAGCTACGCTAGAAGCTTCAATGAAAAAAGAGAAAGAAAGTACAAACCAATTCCAGCCGACAAATGAAACCTCCATTAACATATATCATTGTTTTAAGTAGCTAACTGTAAATACAGACCATGCTTATGTTGTAACAAAGCGTTTCATTAATTTCCCCGTTTACCGTATAGAATAGGGTTTTTATACTATATAAGAAAAAGCATATTGCTCGAAATCTATGGGTGATACAGAAAACACTAAGGCTAGCTTTGGATTCAGCTTTTTTTTTTTTTGTCATTAGTCTACTGACTGGTTTGATGCGGCCCGCCACGAATTCCTGTCCTGTGCTAACCTCTTCATCTCAGAGTAGCACTTGCAACCTACGTCCGCAATTATTTGCTTGACGTACTCCAATCTCTGTCTTCCTCTACAGTTTTTGCCCTCTACAGCTCCCTCTAGTACCATGGAAGTCATTCCCTCATGTCTTAGTGGATGTCCTATCATCCTGTCCCTTCTCCTTATCAGTGTTTTCCACATATTCCTTTCCTCTCCGATTCTGCGTAGAACCTCCTCATTCCTTACCTTATCAGTCCACCTAATTTTCAACATTCGTCTATAACACCACATCTCAAATGCTTCGATTCTCTTCTGTTCCGGTTTTCCCACAGTCCATGTTTCACTATAATACAGTGCTGTACTCCAGACGTACATCCTCAGAAATTTCTTCCTCAAATTAAGGCCGGCATTTGATATTAGTAGACTTCTCTTGGGCAGAAAAGCCCTTTTTTGCCATAGCTCATAAAGATCTACAAAGATCAGCTATGAAAGTAAAAAAAGTTATTCAAAAAAAATTTTTCGTTGGCTTGTGTTATTTTTCCACATAATCAACATTTACCCCAATACAGTTTATCATCCACAGGGCGCGTTTTCTGATTCGTGTGTCATAGGCGTCTCCCGCCGCCTTTTTCAACCAGTTCTTCACTTCGATTTTCACCTCGCCGTTGTCGGAAAAGTGTTTTCCACGAGGGTGTTCCTTCAATTTAGTGAACAGATGATAGTCACTAGGTGCGAGATCGGGCCTGTGAGAGGGGTGGCTTAAAACATCACAACCAAACGAAGTCAGCAACTGTTGTGTTGGATGAGCGGTGTGTGGACGCGCGTTATCATGATGGAGATAGACTCCCTTCGTCAGCTTCCCGCGACGTTTGTTTTGCATGGCTCTGCAAAATTTCATCACGGACTCACAATATCTCGCAACATTTATTGTCCCACGTCTTTCCAAAAAAATCAACGAGCGGAACCCCTTTCTTGTCCGAAGACACTGACACCATGGTTTTCCCCGCTGTTTTTGCTGACTTTTGAATTATTTCGCTGAAGGAGAATGAACATAGCGCCACTGCATTGATTGTCACCCAAGTTTCATCTCCTGCCACTGTAGAGTTGAGAAAAGCATCGCCTTCAGTCTCAAAACGGTCAAGAAATTTGCGACCAGCACTCACTCTGTTCATTTTGTGTGCTTCGGTAAGCATCTCGGGCACCCATCCTAACCTAACCTAACCTAACCTAACCTAACCTAAGACAACTTGCGATAATTTAGTCGATCAGTTACGACATTTCGTGAAATATTTGGACAAACTGCTTGCGGGTTGCCAATTGTCAAACGGCAATCGGAGAGAAGATGTTCTTCAGTTTTCTGCACCACATCATCAGTCATAACAGACGGCCTTACACTTCTGTCTTCATCTTGAATTTCTGTCCTTCCAAAACTGAAACTCCTCATCCATTTCGTCACCCGCCGCCTCGACACTACGAAACAATTTCGCGATGAATCGCAGCGGCGTTCATGCCCTTGGCACTTGGGTAGCGAATTACAGAGTGCACTTCGCACTTGGCGGGAGCCGGAATGAGAAGGCTCATTTCTAACAATCGCCACAAACATCTTCTCTCCGATCGGTCGTCATGATGCCCAGGGGGACACAGACATGATTAGCACCGTGAGTGATGAAGAAGAAACAGATACAGACCAGGGCACCAACACAGGTATTGAAGCGTCCAGCGCGGATGATCCGTAGTGTCAAACAAGTCCACTTCAAATAATAGTCTGGAACAACCGACAAGAGGTGCACACACAATCCTAAAAACAGAAAAAATGGTTCAAATGGCTCTGAGCACTATGGGACTTAACGTCTAAGGTCATCAGTCCCCTATAACTTAGAACTACTTAAACCTAACTAACCTAAGGACATCACACAACACCCAGTCATCACGAGGCAGAGAAAATCCCTGACCCCGCAGGGAATCGAACCCGGGAACCCGGGCGCGGGAAGCGAGAACGCTACCGCACGACGACGAGCTGCGGACCTTAAAAACAGATTGCACCTTATATGTAAATAGTTAACAGCATCTCCATGTCTAATAAGAGCTTAAAGCTAGGTACCTCTTCAAGGGACCTACGCCTTCCATTAAGAGGCAGCGCACAGTCTGGATGGAAGGATCTTAATTGTGGTCCCTCTCTTTTGAGCCCAACCCGACGGATACCTATGGTAGATCGGGGAAAACCACCGTTCAGGTCGTGTTGTCGGCGGGGCCAGGAGGTGCTAACTGCCACACCACAAATCATTATAAGTCTCATTGGATCAGCATGAATTGTTTGTACAACCAACCTACACAGCCAATACCTCAACCTCCACTACACTAAAGTGCGCGTCATTTATCACGGCGGCCGAGTTTAGGTTCGTTCTGCGCATCTGACGTCACAAAACACAGTCAGGCAATGAACAGAGAACGACGCTGCCAGAGTTCGACTGCAGTGCAGAGCACAGACGAGTGGCTTCAGTTTTAGAAACGTTCAGTCCCAAATAAAGTAATTGAACAAAAGCAATGTCTTGATAGCAGACTTTCTTTTATAGAAAGTTTGGAAAAAGCATTCTTTATACCAATTGCTTCATATTCTATTAATTAATTAAACCAAACAAGCAATAAGCCTCCTAATTCAGGCGACAGCAGGGAAAGGTGTATCATTCTCACTAACCGCTTTTTCGCAATAAAGAACAGCGGTAATTGTTTATTTCCTATTGTACTTCGACGAAACGTGAGTAATTCATAATCATACCAACAGTGTTTGTCGGTATTTTGCCTGATATTTTAAAGTCCTCCGGGAGATGTACTGAATGACGAGCTGCGTTAGCGTAATGGTTAAAGTGTATGGTAGCTAAGCGAAAGGTTCTGTGTTCAGACCTTGAACGGTGCTGAATATTTTCTTTTTTTTAAAAAAAAACAATATCGAAGTGTCTTACTTCATGAATTTTATTCGTTTGAATGTAATTTTTTGAAATTTCTAGTGGCAACTAAAACGATCATACGGAAAGTATACGCTATGACTGATGTCAACGATTGCTGCGCAAACACTGTCTCCACATACGTGCACACCATAGTTACTCTACCACCCGAACATGTGGGGTTACACTCGTCAGGTATGAGAAGTCCCTGGAGGGGGGGGGGGGGGATATCACTGGGGACCGAACCGCACAATAAGCCTGGGTTCGGTGTGGGGCAGCGGTGGGGTGGGTGGACTGCTGTGGCCTGTTCCGGGGTTGTGAACCACTGAGGGCTACGGCGGAATGAGGCCTCTCTGTCGTTTCTGGGTCCCCAGTTCAATACACACACATAAACACACAACCTTAAGATTAGCACATTCCTCCCGACGAGAGACCAGTTTCTTGGAATGTTTGGTTTTCTTGACGGAGCCACAACCGCACCTCTGCTCTTACCGCTTCATCACTATCAAGGCAAAGTCTTTTTTTTCTTTTTATTTTATTTAATTTTTTTTTAATTTATTGAGTATCAATTCCCCCTGAAGGGGGTGGGCTGGCAGCAGCTTAGTATGCCGCTCTTCAGCCTACAGACTTTGTTAAAAAGATGAAGAGAATAAATAATAAAAACAGGCGATAAAATCGGAGACTTAAAGAGTAACATGGCGAAAAGAAATCGTGGAACTTAACACAAAGAACAGAGGGATGATGACGCTAAGAAAATACATACAAAGCAGACAGGTAAAACAATAGACAGACAATTAAAAAAACACGGCGACAGTCTGGTTTCTGTTCGCAAAGGACATAAAAATCACACCTAGCGACAGCATGGTTTCTGTTCGCAACACGAGAAAGACGAACAACACTGAACAGTCACTGGAACACTCCACTAAAAAGTTGGCAAATGTGACATACCACAGCCGATAGCAGGTGGGGGGAAACTCGACAGATGATGGGAAAATAAAAAAAGGGGGAAGGAGAGGAAAAACGTAGGGGGGGAGGGGGGACAGGAGACGATGGAGGATGAAGACCCATAAGAGGGGCGGGGGGGTGCTGGGCAGATGCGACAGGGAGTGAGGTAGGCAGAGGAGGGGAATACAAAAGGACTTGGGGGGGGGGGGGAGAAGGGAGGTAGGGAGAGGTTTGGTGGGGAGAAAACAGGATGGAAGGGGGGGAGAGGGAGCCCAGGGAAAGGACACAGGAAAGGAGGGGGGGGGTGAGGATCAGAGTTGATAGGAGGGATAAAAGGTGGGAGAGAGGGCATCATCCAGGAGGGGGAGTCGATGGAAGCCACCTTGGGGAAGGAGAAGAAGGGTGTAGAGATGGAGGGTAGGGGGGACACAACGGTGAAGACGTGGCAGGGGGTGGGGATGGGAGAGGAGAGGAGCAACCAGGGCGTGAGGGGGATCAAAGTCCTCTGGGTGCTGTTGAAATTTGGAAACAGATGCAAATCTCACAGGGACAAGTAGGGGCTGTATGGGGAAATGTCGATGACAGTGAACCCAAGGCGTCGGATTGTGGTAATATCGCAGCACTCGTGTATGGTCTGGCGTTGTTATGCTGAAAGAGAAGGCGCTCCTTGCGTGGACAAACTCGTAGGATTCGAAATTCTATTACATCACGCTGTTTCTCACGCACCGTCGTAATTACGTTACACACCGACGTGTTACACGCTGTAATTCGGAGCCCTCTAGTGGCACAAGGCTGCAAACATGTGGACATGAAAAATCTATATCTACATCTACATCTATACTCCGCAAGCCACGTGAAGTTGTGTGGCGGAGGGTACCTTGAGTACCTCTATCGGTTCTCCCATCTATTCCAGTCTCGTATTGTTCCTGGAAAGAAAGATTGTCGGTATGCCTCTGTGTGGGGTCTAATCTCTCTGATTTTATCCTCATGGTCTCTTCGCGAGATATACGTAGGAGGGAGTAATATACTGCTTGACTCCTCGGTGAAGGTATGTTCTCGAAAAACCCCGTACCGAGCTACTGAGCGTCTCTCTTGCAGAGTCTTCCAGTGGAGTCTATCTATCACCTCCGTAACGCTTACGCGATTACTAAATGATCCTGTAACGAAGCGCGCTGCTCTCCGTTGGATCTTCTCTATATAGATATGTTGTTGTTGTGGTCTTCAGTCCTGAGACTGGTTTGATGCAGCTCTCCATGCTACTCTATCCTGTGCAAGCTTCTTCATCTCCCAGTACTTACTGCAACCTGCATCCTTCTGAATCTGCTTAGTGTATTCATCTCTTGGTCTCCCTCTACGATTTTTACCCTCCACGCTGCCCTCCAGTACTAAATTGGTGATCCCTTGATGCCTCAGAACATGCCCTACCAACCGATCCCTTCTTCTGGTCAAGTTGTGCCGCAAACTTCTCTTCTCCCCAATCCTATTCAATACTTCCTCATTAGTTATGTGATGTACCCATCTAATCTTCAGCATTCTTCTGTAGCATATAGATATAGTAAGTTCATAACGTTTCTTTACATTTAAAAAGCTATAAGAATTTTCACATAAAATATTCTGAGTCATTACTTTTCAGCACACCATACACCATCCAAAATTTTTTAATTCGGTCAGTAATTGTGTGAAATATTGAAAATTAACAATGGATGCATTTACATAATACCAGCGAAAGCCGAAGAAACATACCAGAAGTGAATGTGTGGATTGGATGTACAAACAAGAGTGTTTATGGGCCTTTTTTTTTTTTTTTTTTTTTTTTTTTTTTTTTTTTTTTTTTTTTTTTTGCGGCAGAGTCATTTACAGGAGAAATCTACCTTGATATGCTTCAGCATGGCGTTGCTGTTTCCAGCAGGATAGAGCACTCCTTACTCTGCTGTCAGAGTAAACGAGTACGTAAATCGAAGATTCGTCAATCAAATTCGTAAGCAGAGGTTCAAAAGGTCTATGGACATCGTGTCCACCTGATTCGATACCTTTAATTCCTTCGGAACCGCGTTACTGCTACGGTCACAGGATGGAATCCTGCATCGGGCATGGATGTGTGTCATGTCCTTAGGTTAGTTTGGTTTAAGTAGTTCTAAGTACTAGGGGACTGATGACCTTATATGTTGAGTCCCATAGTGCTCAGAGCCATTTGAACCATCAGAGTTCGAATCTGAGATTCAGGGTGGGCTACTCCACAAGAGATGGTACAGAATGTCGGTCTGCTCTTTAATGGTAGGACCAAAGTTTTGAAGTGGACGCAGCTCATGTTGATATGCGACGAATATGCATACACAGATTGACAGTATAGAGGTAGATGCCTTTTTGTTACAGTGTCAATTATTTCGTTGAAATAATGTTCATCTTACATCCTCCTTTCAAGACACTGTTCATTCCGTTCAACTGCTCTTCTAAGTCCTTTGCTGTCTCTGACAGAATTACAACGTCATCGGCAAACCTCAAGGTTTTTATTTCTTCTCCATGAATTTTAATACCTACTCCGAATTTTTCTTTTGTGTCCTTTGCTGTTTGCTCAATATACAGATTGTATAACATCGGGGAATGGAACAGACGAATGGAAAAACTGGTAGAAGCGGACCTCGGGGAGGATCAGTTTGGATTCTGTAGAAATGTTGGAACACGTGAGGCAATACTGACCTTACGACTTATCTTAGAAGGAAGATTAAGGAAAGGCAAACCTACGTTTCTAGCATTTGTAGACTTAGAGAAAGCTTTTGACAACGTTAACCGGAATACTCTCTTTCAAATTCTGAAGGTGGCAGGGGTGAAATACAGGGAGCGAAAGGCTATTTACAATTTGTACAGAAACCAGATGGCAGTTATAAGAGTCGAGGGGCATGAAAGGGAAGCAGTGGTTGGAAAGAGAGTAAGACAGGGTTGTAGCCCCTCCCCGATGTTGTTGTTGTTGTTGTTGTGGTCTTCAGTCCTGAGACTGGTTTGATGCAGCTCTCCATGCTACTCTATCCTGTGCAAGCTTCTTCATCTCCCAGTACTTACTGCAACCTACATCCTTCTGAATCTGCTTAGTGTATTCATCTCTTGGTCTCCCTCTACGATTCTTACCCTCCACGCTGCCCTCCAATGCTAAATTTGTGATCCCTTGATGCCTCAAAACATGTCCTACCAACCGATCCCTTCTTCTAGTCAAGTTGTGCCACAAACTTCTCCCCAATCCTATTCAATACCTCCTCATTAGTTACGTGATCTACCCACCTTATCTTCAGCATTCCTCTGTAGCACCACATTTCAAAAGCTTCTATTCTCTTCTTGTCCAAACTGGTTATCGTCCATGTTCACTTCCATACATGGCTACACTCCATACAAATACTTTCAGAAACGACTTCCTGACACTTAAATCTATACTCGATGTTAACCAATTTCTCTTCTTCAGAAACGATTTCCTTGCCATTGCCAGTCTACATTTTATATCCTCTCTACTTCGACCATCATCAGTTATTTTACTCCCTAAATAGCAAAACTCCTTTACTACTTTAAGTGTCTCATTTCCTAATCTAATTCCCTCAGCATCACCCGATTTAATTTGACTACATTCCATTATCCTCGTTTTGCTTTTATTGATGTTCATCTTATATCCTTCTTTCAAGACACTGTCCATTCCGTTCAACTGCTCTTCCAAGTCCTTTGCTGTCTCCGACAGAATTACAATGTCATCGGCAAACCTCAATGTTTTTACTTCTTCTCCATGAATTTTAATACCTACTCCAAATTTTTCTTTTGTTTCCGTTACTGCTTGCTCAGTATGCAGATTGAATAACATCGGGGAGAGGCTACAACCCTGTCTCACTCCTTTCCCAACCACTGCTTCCCTTTCATGCCCCTCGACTCTTTTAACTGCCATCTGGTTTCTGTACAAATTGTAAATAGCCTTTCGCTCCCTGTATTTTACCCCTGCCACCTTCAGAATTTGAAAGAGAGTATTCCGGTTAACGTTGTCAAAAGCTTTCTCTAAGTCTACAAATGCTAGAAACGTAGGTTTGCCTTTTCTTAATCTTTATTCTAAGATAAGTCGTAAGGTTAGTATTGCCTCACGTGTTCCAACATTTCTACGGAATCCAAACTGATCCTCCCCGAGGTCCGCTTCTACCAGTTTTTCCATTCGTCTGTTCCATTCCCCGATGTTATACAATCTGTATATTGAGCAAACAGCAAAGGACACAAAAGAAAAATTCGGAGTAGGTATTAAAATTCATGGAGAAGAAATAAAAACCTTGAGGTTTGCCGATGACGTTGTAATTCTGTCAGAGACAGCAAAGGACTTAGAAGAGCAGTTGAACGGAATGAACAGTGTCTTGAAAGGAGGATGTAAGATGAACATCAACAAAAGCAAAACGAGGATAATGGAATGTAGTCGAATTAAATTGGGTGATGCTGAGGGAATTTGATTAGGAAATGAGACACATAAAGTAGTAAAGGAGTTTTGCTATTTGGGGAGCAAAATAACTGATGATTGTCGAAATCGAGAGGATATAAAATGTAGACTGGCAATGGCAAGGAAAGGGTTTCTGAAGAAGAGAAATTTGTTAACATCGAGTATAGATTTAAATGTCAGGAAGTCGTTTCTGCAAGTATTTGTATGGAGTGTAGCCATGTATGGAAGTGAAACATGGACGATAAACAGTTTGGACAAGAAGAGAATAGAAGCTTTCGAAATGTGGTGCTACAGAAGAATGTTGAAGATTAGGTGGGTAGATCACGTAACTAATGAGGAGGTATTGAATAGGATTGGGGAGAAGAGAAGTTTGTGGCACAACTTGACTAGAATAAGAGGCCGGTTGGTAGGACATTTCCTGAGGCATCAAGGGATAACAAATTTAGCATTGGAGGGCAGTGTGGAGGGTAAAAATCGTAGCGGGAGACCAAGAGATGAATACACTAAGCAGATTGAGAAGGATGTAGGTTGCAGTAGGTACTGGGAGATGAAGAAGCTTGCACAGGATAGATTAGCATGGAGAGCTGCATCAAACCAATCTCAGGACTGAAGACCACAACAACAACAACAACAACAACGTGGCTAGTTGTGGTAGGCGCCAGTGATGTGGAGGCCTGCCAGAATTCTCCAGTTGGCTTGTTTTGGCTGCTTGTAGAAGACGTCTGTGTTGTGGAAGTCTCCCAGGATTCTTCAGTTGAGCATGGTGTAGCTGATGGTGGAAGGCCTACCAGAATTCTGCAGTTGGACATATCCTGGTGGCTTATGGAAAGTGCCAGTGTAGTGGAAGCCTTCCAAAATTCTACAGTTGGGCATGTTGTGGCTAGTTGTGGAAGGCGCCAGAATTCTCCAGTTAGATCTATTTTGGCTGCTTATGGAAAGTGCCAGTGTTACAGAAGTCGGCCAGAATACTCCAGTTTTGCGTGTTGTGACTGTTTGTCGAAGGCGCCAGTGGTGTGGAAGCCTGCCCGAATTCTCCAGTTAGACGTATCGTGGCTGTTTATGGAAAGTGCCAGTGTTGTGGAAGTCTACCAGGATTCTCCATGTGTTTGAAATACTGTCTCCCAGCTTATAAGCAGACATTGGCCCATACACACCGTAAACCTCACCACGAAAACCCTTCTAAGATAGCCAGTGTTTCTAGTCCACAATGGGTACACAATCACCTTTCGTCATTGAAATGTACAGAAAGTAAGACTGAGTACTGAAAGTGGCAATTTAAGAGCCAGTTTTAAACATCTGCTATTCAAAGGACAAATTGTTTCTGGGACAGCACCATAAAAGAAGTAGTCGAGATCCAGAATACTAGAAACATCCTTGGTAACATAGGTGGTCTCCAGTTAAGGACAGCTTGGAACCTGGTCATCAGAAGACTGATGTGGACGCAGTCTTGCAACCAAAACATTGGTTTATATGGCGCTCGATCGGGTAACAGTGACGTCACAAGTCGTAGCGCCGGTGTATGAAGATGCCAGTAGCAGCCACACCAAAGTCGTCATTTGACAACGGCTGAGGACTAACCGGTCAGAAGTCATGGATTCTAAACCACTTAACGCAGCTGGAAACGTCGTAGAATTTTATCGATTTTGTTTGTCAGTTTGCAGGTAGGACCTGCACCTCTGTAGTCAAGGAACAATTTAAATTCCCACAGTAAAGTGCCATTAGCACACTGCTAGAGAAGCCAAAAACTAAATGGCGGAGCCAATCACCTCTTTCATCTGCGAGGAGCACCATTTCAGTTTTAGTGGCGTGCTGTTACTCTGGTGTGGAGATTTAAATGCATTCAAGATCTGTTCACGTAAAAAAAGTTATTCATGAAAACAAACAAAAAACGGGATACTTTTCGTGGAGATTACGTGGTTTATTGTATTCCTTTATTTTTTATAGTAACCTTTCATCTATGTTCGAGACATACGAGAGCATACTCCTCCTTCCCACTTCGTTTCCACGTCTCCCTTCCTCTATCCTTCCACCTCATGTTCCCACCTCACCTCCTCCTCCCCCACCCCTCTTTTTCCATTTCCTTCACCCCCCTCTCTGACAATATCCTCAGCCCTGCTTCTGACCATATCGCCCTTCCCCTTTCTCATTCCATCTCCACCTCCCCTTCTACCATTTCCACCTGACCACAACCCCTCTACACCATTCACCTGCCTCACGCACCCCCTCTCCGCCCTTTGTCAGTCCCTTCCTCTGTTGACCTCAACCTACTCCCAGCCCTACTCATTGGCATGTGTATCCCCTGCAATAACACAAGCTGATACTACTCCCGCAACGTGCCTGTCATGCAGGGCAGTTCGTGTATGACAGTGGAAGCAGCAGGTCGTGAGTGGACGGTGCGATGAACCCATGCAGAAAAAGCCAACGTGCTCATGGTGTATGGACAGTGTAGGAAGGATGTAATTCGTTCTTGTATTGTCTATGCGGCAAGATATCCCAATAGACATCAACTACACTACCGGCCATTAAAATTGCTACACCACGAAGATGACGCGTTACAGATGCGAAATTTAACCGACAGGAAGAAGATGCTGTGATATGCAAATGATTAGCTTTTCAGAGCATTCACACAAGGTTAGAGCCGGTGGCGACACCTAAAACGTGCTGACATGAGGAAAGTTTCCAATCGATTTCTCATGCACAAACAGAAGTTCACCGGCGTTGCCTGGTGAAACGTTGTTGTGATGCCTCGTATAAGGAGGGGAAAAGCGTACCGTCGCGTTTCCGACTCTGATAAATGTTGGATTTAGCCTACCGCGATTGCGGTTTATCGTATCGCGACATTGCTGATCGCGTTGGTTGAGATCCAGAGACTATTAGCAGAATATGGAATCGGTGGGTTCAGGATCGCAACGGCCTCTTATCACTAGCAGTCGAGATGACAGGCATCTTATCCGCATGGCTGTAACGGATCGTGCAGCCACGTCTCGGCCCTGAGTCAACAGATGGGGACGTCTGCAAGACACTAACCATCTGCACGAGCAGTTCGACGACATTTGCAGCAGCACGGACTATCAACTCGGAGACCGTGGCTGCGGTTACCCTTGACGCTGCATCACAGACAGGAGCGCCTGCTATGGTGTACTCGACGACGAACATGGGTGCACGAATGGCAAAACGTCATTTTTTCGGACGAATCCAGGTTCTGTTTACAGCATGATGATGGTCACATCCGTATTTGTCGACATCGTAGAGAACGCACATTGGAAGCGTGTATTCGTCATCGCCATACTGGCGTATCACCCAGCGTGACGGTATGAGGTGCCATCGGTTACATATCTCGGTCACCCCTTGTTCCCACTGACGGCACTTTAAACAGTGGACGTTACATTGCAGATGTGTTACGACCCGTGGCTGTACCCTTCATTCCATTCCTGCGAAACCATACATTTCAGCAGGATAATGCACGACTGCGTGTTGCACGTCCTGTACGGGCCTTTCTGGATACAGAAAATGTTCGACTGCTGCCCTGGCCAGCGCATTCTCCAGATCTCTCACCAACTGAAAACGTCTGGTCAATGGTGGCCGAGCAACTGGCTCGTCACAATACGCCAGTCACTACTCTTGATGAACTGTGGTATCGTGTTGAAGCTGCATTGGCAGCTGTACCTGTACACGCTATCGAAGCGTTGTTTGACTCAATGCCCAGGCGTATCAAGGCCGTTATTACGGCCAGAGGTGGTTGTTCTGGGTGCTGATTTCTCAGGATCTATGCACCCAAATTGCGTGAAAGTGTAATCACATGTCAGTTCCAGTATAATATATTTGTCCAATGGATGCCCATTTATCATCTGCATTTCTTCTTCGTGTAGCAATTATAATAGCCAGTAGTGTACGAGGGCAGTTCAATAAGTAATGCAACACATTTTTTTTCTCAAACATGGGTTGTTTTATTCAGCATTGAAATACACCAGGTTATTCCCCAATCTTTTAGCTACGCAACACTATTTTTCAACGTAATCTCCATTCAATGCTACGGCCTTACGCCACCTTGAAATGAGGGCCTGTATGCCTGCACGGTACCATTCCACTGGTCGATGTCGGAGCCAACGTCGTACTGCATCAATAACTTCTTCATCATTCGCGTAGTGCCTCCCACGGATTGCGTCCTTCATTGGGCCAAACATATGGAAATTCGACGGTGCGAGATCGGGGCTGTAGGGTGCATGAGGAAGAACAGTCCACTGAAGTTTTGTGAGCTCCTCTCGGGTGCGAAGACTTGTGTGAGGTCTTGCGTTGTCATGAAGAAGGAGAAGTTCGTTCAGATTTTTGTGCCTACGAATACGCTGAAGTCGTTTCTTCAATTTCTGAAGAGTAGCACAATACACTTCAGAGTTGATCGTTTGACCATGGGGAAGGACATCGAACAGAATAACCCCTTCAGCGTCCCAAAAGACTGTAACCGTGACTTTACCGGCTGAGGGTATGGCTTTAAACTTTTTCTTGGTAGGGGAGTGGGTGTGGCGCCACTCCATTGATTGCCGTTTTGTTTCAGGTTCAAAGTGATGAACCCATGTTTCATCGCCTGTACCAATCTTTGACAAGAAATTGTCACCCTCAGCCACATGACGAGCAAGCAATTCCGCACAGATGGTTCTCCTTTGCTCTTTATGGTGTTCGGTTAGACAACGAGGGACCCAGCGGGAACAAACCTTTGAATATCCCAACTGGTGAACAATTGTGACAGCACTACCAACAGAGATGTCAAGTTGAGCACTGAGTTGTTTGATGGTGATCCGTCGATCACCTCGAACGAGTGTGTTCGCACGCTCCGCCATTGCAGGAGTCACAGCTGTGCACGGCCGGCCCGCACGCGGGAGATCAGACAGTCTTGCTTGACCTTGCGGCGATGATGACACACGCTTTGCCCAACGACTCACCGTGCTTTTGTCCACTGCCAGATCACCGTAGACATTCTGCAAGCGCCTATGAATATCTGAGATGCCCTGGTTCACCGCCAAAAGAAACTCGATCACTGCCCGTTGTTAGCAACGCACATCCGTTACAGACGCCATTTTAACAGCTTCGTACAGCGCTGCCACCTGTCGGAAGTCAATGAAACTATACGAGACGAAGCGGGAATGTTTGAAAATATTCCACAAGAAATTTCCGGTTTTTTCAACCAAAATTGGCCGAGGAAGAAAATGTGTTGCATTAATTATTGAACTGCCGTCGTATATGGACAATTATTTATCAGCCTCCTCGGCCAGTTACGTGAAAGTGGTTGTGTAACACCTAGACAACGTAACAGAAGGAAACAAGTGACGATAGAAGAGAGTTAATGTTCATACTGCTGATGTTAGCTCCCACATAGCTGCACGAGAAAGTGGCATAATTAGGCAAGTGTCCTACTCATTGTCCATCGACATAGGTTCCAAGCTATCACATCACCATCCATCTAGAGCTGCATGAGATGATTATGAGAGTCTTGTTAACTTCTGTACCAGGGAATTAAGACAGGATACTCCAGATGTATTATGTATCTTTTTGTGAAGCCACATTAACCAATCATGGTCAGTAAACCGCCAAAACATGCACTATCGATCTGTTTGCATTCCCCATTGGTTTCGTCAGGTGGAACGTCAGCATCCATGGAGTGTAAACGTGTGGTGTGGGATAGCGAACCACCAGCTCATAGGCCCACATTTCACAGACGGGACAACGAATGTAGGCAAGTATTGCAACCTCCTAACTGATCATTTCCCAAGATGGGGAAAGCTGGAAGACGCTCTCTGCAAGGACTTACCAACTACAGCCATTGATATGCAATGACGCATTACTGCAGCCTGCTCGGACATCTCTGCTGAAAAGCTAGCATGTGTGCAGCAGTTGTTCCATAGAATGGAAGCGTGTATTACTGCTGCCAGTATTCATTTTGAACACAACTTGTGATGGTCAGTTACCTCGTTACTGATCAGAATCCACATAACGAGTGTATGAACTTGCCGTGTTCCTTAGTGTGTGCAAGCACAGGTCTTGTACGAGTGTCGGTGTGGGAACTTTTCAAAGTACAATATCTCGTAAACCACTCGCACTAGAAAAATGGCTCTGAGCACTATGGGACTTAACTTCTGAGGTCATCAGTCCCCTAGAACTTAGAACTACTTAAACCTAAGGACATCACACACATCCAAGCCCAAGGCAGGATTCGAACCTGCGACCGTAGCGGTCGCGCGGTTCCAGACTGAAGCGCCTAGAACCGCTCGGCCACTCCGGCCGGCTACTCGCACTAGAATCCTGCAGCAAACAGCGCTGACATTCCAGTTTACCCAACTTTTACACACATCAAAAAAGTTTTGCATCACCCCGGTTCCCAGAACTCCTGAAGATAGACGTTGACTGTGGATGTTGCAGCTGGCCGGAGTGGCTGAGCGGTTCTAGGCGCTACAGTCTGGAACCGCGTAACCGCTACGGTCGCAGGTTCGAATCCTGCATCAGGCTTGCATGTGTGTGATGTCCTTAGGTTAGTTAGGTTTAAGTAGTCCTAGGGGATTGATGACCTCAGAAGTTAAGTCCCATAGTGCTCAGAGCCATTTGAACCATTTTTTGTGGATATTGACTGTTCAGAGATATCACTAAACCCGCCCAAAGATGTAAACAACCATACATGAGCAGCGTCTGTTAGACGGAGGGGGTCCGACAGCTGATCAGTTCCAGCCATTCCACCTGGAAGGAGGTATACGGCTCGTGTTGTCTGTAGTTCAACCGTGCCTTAGACTGTCAATACCGCCGTTTGATCGCGTCCGCATTGTTACTTTGTGCCAGGAAGGGCTCTCAACAAGGGTAGTGTCCAGGCGTCTCGGAGCGAACCAATGCGATGTTGTTCGGACATGGAGGAGATACAGAGAGACAAGAACTGTCGATGATATGCCTCGCTCAGGCCGCCCAAGGCTACTACTGCAGTGGATGACCGCTACCTACGGATTATGGTTCGGAAGAACCCTGACAGCAACGCCACCATGTTGAATAATGCCTTTCGTGCAGCCACAGGACGTCGTGTTACGACTCAAATTGTGCGAAATAGGCTGCATGGTGCGCAGCTTCACTCCCGACGTCCATGGCGAGGTCCATCTTTGCAACCACGACACCATGCAGCGAAGTACAGATGAGCCCAATTACATGCCGAATGGACCGCTCAGGATTGGCATCACGTTCTCTTCACCGATGAGTGTCGCATATGCCTTCAGCTGGACAATCGTCTGAACGGTGTTTGGAGGCAACCCGGTCAGGCTGAACGCATTAGACACACTGTCCAGTGAGCGCAACAAGGTGGAGGTTCCCTGCTGTTTTGGGGTGGCATTATGTGGGGCCGACGTACGCCGCTGGTGGTCACGGAAGGCACCGTAGCGTCTGTACGACACGTGAATGCCGTCCTCCGACCGACAGTGCAACAACATCGGCGGCATACTGGCGAGGCATTCGTCTTCGTGGACGACAACTAGCGCCCCCATCGTGCACATCTTGTGAATGACTTCCTTCAGCATAACGACATCACTCTTCTAGAGTGGGCAGCATGTTCTCCAGACATGAACACTATCGACAATGCCTGGAATAGATTGAAAAGGGCTGTTTATGAACGACGTGACCCACCAACCTCTCTTAGAATCCTACGCCGAACCGCCATCGAGGAGTGGGACAATCTGGACCAACAGTGCCTTGATGTACTTGTAGATAGTGTGCCACGACGAATATAGGCACGCATCAATGCAAGAGGACGTGCTGCTGGGTATTAGAGGTACCGGCGAGTACAGCAATCTGGAGTACCACTTCTGAAGGTCTCGCTGTATGGTGGTACAGCATGCAATGTGTGGTTTTCATGAGCAATAAGAATGGCGGAAATGATGTTTATGTTGATCTCTATTCCAATTTTTTCTGTATAGGTTCCGGAACTCTCGGAACCGATGTTCACAATGGTTCAAAAGACTCTGAGCACTCTGGGACTTAACGTCTGAGGTCATCAGTCCCCTTGGACTTAGAACTACATAAACCTAACTAACCTAACCACATCACACACATCCATGCCCGAGGCAGGATTCGAACCTGCGACCGTAGCAGTCGCGCGGTTACAGACTGGAGCGCCTAGAACCGCTCGGCCACACCGGCCGGCTCGGAACCACGGTGGTGCAAAGCTTTTTTTGATGCTTGTAGTTCGTAATTGTCAAGAGTTTTATGACACTTTAATGTTAAACTTCTAAACTCGTGTTTGTAAGTGTCTGGTCGGAATCTGAGAAATGTATAAAACCTACTTTGATATCGAAATATATAAATATCAGTGCAGGGCAACAGAACTGTGTTAAAATTTGGTTTTGAACAGAAATATGTGAAGCTCACGCTGCACGATATGAAATCCAGAGCAGCAGGTACATCAAACAATTCATCTGCGAAAAAGCAATCCGTTCTCTATGAAATTTACATATGAAGTCTGGCTACCAAAACAAAATGATACAGACCAAAAATGTTAGCCCCGAATATAGCTAATATTTATCTCACCTCACAGTGGACATTGACGATAATTAAATTTCTTGGCCTACCTGTGCGAACGGAACGCTCCTCTGTTCTATAACCTGTCACTATTAAGATCCTTGATCTGACTGTCCAAAACCACGTATCATTTACCGTACTTTCCATGTGCAATGCAGCGCGGTATCTTTCCATTTTCACAAAAATGCTTCTCAGTACACAACTAGCGATGCGCAATGCCAGTATGAAAACACAGTCATGAAACTTCCTGGCAGATTAAAACTGTGTGCCCGACCGAGACTCGAACTCGGGACCTTTGCCTTTCGCGGGCAAGTGCTCTACCAACTGAGCTACCGAAGCACGACTCACGCCCGGTACTCACAGCTTTACTTCTGCCAGTACCTCGCCTCCTACCTTCCAAACTTTACAGAAGCTCTCCTGCGAACCTTGCAGAACTAGCACTCCTGAAAGAAAGGATATTGCGGAGACATGGCTTAGCCACAGCCTGGGGGATGTTTCCAGAATGAGATTTTCACTCTGCAGCGGAGTTTGCGCTGATATGAAACTTCCTGGCAGATTAAAACTGTGTGCCCGACCGAGACTCGAACTCGGGACCTTTGCCTTTCGCGGTTTTAATCTGCCAGGAAGTTTCATATCAGCGCAAACTCCGCTGCAGAGTGAAAATCTCATTCTGGAAACAGTCATGAAAGTAAATGAAAATGGGGAACTAATCTTAAGGACTGATAATTGAGGACAAGGATTCCAATTTAAAGTAAGCATTAAACCTTGATAACAATACACCTTTTCATGAAGTTCTCACATCTAACCAAGTTAGCAAAACATTACTCAATAACTTTCTTGTGTATAATTGCCTTTCTTGACACTTGTTTCGACTACCACACTAGTCCACGTGCTTCACTATAAAATTTCTACAGCCAACCTTAACCACATGAAATGTACTGTAAGAAACCGCACAATTACAAATATAAAAAGACTGGATTACATTAAAAATTACCTTTTGTCATTCCTGCATTCATGTCTTGTCATTTCTTCAAAATTTTTCCGCAAAACATGTTATTACGAAAATCCTTTTAAATAATGCTGCCTCCACTACACAGCAGGTCAGATTCCACTCATCTGAAACCAAGTACATTGCCAGACTGTCCTACAAACAGTACTCTCTGACTTACTCCAAGCCGGCCGCGGTGGTCTCGCGGTTAAGGCGCTCAGTCCGGAACCGCGCGACTGCTACGGTCGCAGGTTCGAATCCTGCCTCGGGCATGGATGTGTGTGACGTCCTTAGGTTAGTTAGGTTTAAGTAGTTCTAAGTTCTAGGGGACTGATGACCACAGAAGTTGAGTCCCATAGTGCTCAGAGCCATTTGAACCATTTTGACTTACTCCAATATCTTTGGTCTCAAAACAGAGACTTACAAAGAATATGTCCGCCCCAGGTAGCTGAGTGGTCAGCGTGACAGAATGTCAATCCTAAGGGCTCGGGTTGGATTCCCGGCTGGGTCGGAGATTTTCTGCGCTCAGGGATTGGCTGTTGTGTTGTCCTAATCATCATCATTTCATCCCCATCGACGCGCAGGTCGCCGAAGTGGCGTCAAATCGAAAGACCTGCACCAGGCGAACGGTCTACCCGACGGGAGGCCCTAGCCACACGACATTTATTTTTTACAAAGAATATCATTATGTTGTTGCAATAAAAAGTGTATGTTTGCAATACAAAATACGCGTTCTAAGTATTATTACAATGGCCGGCCGGGGTGGCCGAGCGGTTCTAGGTGCTACAGTCTGGAACCGCGCGACCGCTACGATCGCAGGTTCGAATCTTGCCTCGGGCATGGATGCGTGTGATGCCCTTAGGTTAGTTAGGTTTAAGTAGTTTTAAGTTCTAGGGGACTGATGACCTTAGAAGTTGTCCCATAGTGGTCAGAGCCATTTGAACCATTTTATTATTACAATGTGTTGATTGGCTAACAATACGAGCCCTGTGAAAGCCGCACTTCAGTAGCACTTCCAATTTACGGAATATCTGCAGTGCAAGTTTTAGATGATTCACCCTGCATAACTCTTTTGAAGACATTACACGCTCCATTGTACCTCTTTTCTCAGTCTCTTCCCCTATATTGCAGTTCCGTGAATCGTCATCTGCAGACGAATGCAGCTGAGCTTCAAAAGACGGGCTGGACACCTTATTCAAAAGGTCTCCCGCTACCCGACTGTGCTCTTTGTAGCGGCAAGGTTGCCCCCCCCCCCCAATACTCATCCCCCCCTCCATGTCCCACCCCACCATTCCCCACCATCGACACAGTGGACGTCTCTTCCAGCCGCTCCTAGTGTCTCCCTTAGTCGGGACGCTTCCTGCCAAAGGGCTCCTTTTCAACAGCGGCTGGTGCCGTGCTGGTGGTGGGGGTGGTTTTTATTTCGCCGCTACGCGCAGGGATTATAATTAATACGGCTTCTGCGACCGCCAACTTAGCGGCAGGGTTTCGGCATTCGCTTCTCGGAGAGTTCCACCAATCTCAGGTGTTGTTCTAATTAATCTGGCAGCCCGTATCTGAAGGTCCTGGTGCGGGATTAATCAGCAAGGTAGGGGGGTGCCCCATTCCACTCGCTCAGTGAAGGCTCGAGCAAAGTTGCTTCTAAAGTGTAAGTCTCTCCCTTTGTGTGTGTGTGTGTGTGTGTGTGTGTGTGTGTGTGTTGTATCTACCTGGGCAAGCATCTTTCTCACCCGTACGCAGGGCGCTTAAAAAGAGTGACGCATGTTGCTACAATTGTAATTCCGGGAACCAGTAGAGAGATGAAAGCTGCCTCACTTGTGATGAGTAATATGTCGTATAAGTACATCTACATCTATGTCAACATGACTTAACCTTGCCACCGAAGGTGCAACTTGATTTTAACTTCTGAGAAAAGTCTTACAGTGAAGGGGTGGCAAAGTTTATGTACTAAAATGATCATTTAAATAAAAGCTCTTGAAATGCAATCTTATATAAATTCTACAAGGTTGGCCAAACAATAGTTAAGATGCTCTACAGTACATAGTTACCGACTCTCAAGATCATAGGCAATAAAGATCAAAACATATTTCAGGTATTAGGCCGTTACACACTAAGCAATAAATTCGTTAACACACCAAATCCGACAAACATGACAGAGGCAGCTACTAACGTACGGTAGACTGATAGGGAGACTACCGAACAACCCGAACCGCAGGTTGCTCTAACCCGCCCCTACTCCACAAGGGAAAAAACGCACCACCCGATTTATAAACAACCACCTTCCTGCGGGTGGGCAAACGGAGAAGAATGGTGGGACGACCCCAAAGCAAAACGGCTGGTGGTCTCACCAAGAAAACAAGTAGAATTTAACAAGAGTAAATCACACAACATATCACCAATCACTTAACTTCCAGTAAATTGCGATTTCTCGAGAAGACCTGGCGCAGCACCCCCAAATCGCTCTCCCGAACCGTCCGCTGCCAGCCGCTCCAACGGACGCAGGAAGGCGCGCCGATCTCACGGCGTCGCAGCTCGCACCGGCCAGCCCGATGTCGTGGGTTGACTCCCGTTGCTCTCGTGTCGGCCGCGAAGCCACTACCCCTCGCTATACGCCGCGGCCCACTCGACACGTGGCGACCTCACATGCGCCGACGCTCAAGGCGGACAAGTCATCTCGTGTCTCAGTGCGCGACCGACCAACCGATCAATCCAACCGCCAACGACCATTGCCTGAGCAAACTCGAGCAGACTGGCGGCCTAACGCGCAGACTCAGATGCAGGAACTCAGCCCCGACCGGGCGACCACCCGCTAAGTTCTCTTACTGGCGGAGTCGAAAGACTCTCATCTTGCCGGCTTTAAAGGTTGATTCGAACGACAGACATACTAGCACTCCGAACGACAGACAGACACTAACTGCCTAACAAATGCGGACCAGAGACATACTAGCAAGCTGGGGACGAGAGACTGACCCAGGCCGACCGACTGGCGAACTCATAGCGCCCCTTAAATGCACGTCAACAGGCAACCTTTCCCCTTTCCCACCAGAGGGAGACACCAAAGCTGCGATTGCCGCAGCGGCGCCACCGCCAGAAACGGAGGGCGACTGCTTCACACTACGCGCTGCGGCGCGCTCTTCAAAACAGCAATTTTTACCACGGCTCAATGACTTTCAGTCACATCCAAGTGCTTTGCAAAGGGTTCATAGAACCAGTTTGAGACTAGAATAAGGTGCCAAAAGTAACGTGGTACCTTATAATATCATGTCGAACTTCCTTCCGGGTCAACAGGTTGTTTGAAGTTCCCTGCAGAAATAACGAGCCAGGCCGCCTCCATAGCCGTCCATAATTGCAACAGTGTTGCAGGTGCAGAATTTTGTGCACGAACTGACCTCTCACCTATGTCCCATAAATGTTTGATGGGATTCATGTCGGGCACGGGGCGATCAAGCCATTCGCTCCAATTGTCCAGAACGTCCTTCAAACCAGTCACGAACAATTGTGGCTCGGTAACATGGGGCATTGGCCCGTGGCTGCAAGAGGTATCCAAGTAACAGCAGATAACCATTTCCAGTCAATGATCGGCTCAGTTGGACCAGAGGACCCAGTCCATTCCATGTAAACACAGCCCACACCTTCACGAAGCCACCATCACCTTCCACAGTCCCTTGTTGACAAACTATGTCCGTGCCTTCGTGAGGTCTCCACTACACTCGAACCATACCATCAGTTCGTGCCGACTGAAATCGTCACTCATATGACCAGACCATGGATTTCGAGTCTTCTAGGGTCCAACCTGTATGGTCAGGAGCCCAGAAGTGGCGCTGCAGGCGATGTCGCGCTGTAAGCAGAGGCAGTTGCGTCGGTCATCCGCTGACATAGCTCGTTGTTGTTGTGGTCTTCAGTCCTGAGACTGGTTTGATGCAGCTTTCCATGTTACTCTACCCTGTGCAAGCTTCTTCATCTCCCAGTACCTACTGCAGCCTACATCCTTCTGAATCCGCTTAGTGTATTCATCTCTTGGTCTCCCTCTACGAATTTTACCCTCCACGCTGCCCTCCAATGCTAAATTGGTGATCCCTTGACGCCTCAGAACATGTCCTACCAACCGATCCCTTCTTCTAGTCAAGTTGTGCCACAAGCTCCTCTTCTCCCCAATTCTATTCAATACCTCCTCATTAGTTATGTGATCTACCCTTCTTATCTTCAGCATTCTTCTGTAGCACCACACTTCGTAAGCTTCTATTCTCTTCTTGTCCAAACTATTTATCGTCCACGTTTCACTTCCATACACGGCTACACTCCACACAAATACTTTCAAAAACGACTTTCCCACACTTAAATCTATACTCGATGTTAACAAATTTCTCTTCTTCAGAAACGCTTTCCTTGCCATTGCCAGTCTACATTTTATATCCTCTCGACTTCGACCATCATCAGTTATTTTGCTCTGCAAATAGCAAAACTCCTTTACTACTTTAAGTGTCTCATTTCCTAATCTAATTCCCTCAGCATCACCCGATTTAATTCGACTACATTCCATTATCCTCGTTTTGCTTTTGTTGATGTTCATCTTATATCCTCCTTTCAACACACTGTCCATTCCGTTCAACTGCTCTTCCAAGTCCTTTGCTGTCTCTGGCAGAATTACAATGTCATCGACGAACCTCAAAGTTTTAATTTCTTCTCCATGAATTTTAATACCTACTCCGAATTTTTCTTTTCTTTCCTTCACTGCTTGCTCAATGTACAGATTGAATAACATCGGGGAGAGGCTACAACCCTGTCTCACTCCCTTCCCAACCACTGCTTCCCTTTCATGCCCCTCGACTCTTATAACTGCCATCTGGTTTCTGTACAAATTGTAAATATCCTTTCGCTCCCTGTGTTTTACCTCTGCCACCTTAGCTCATTAAGGCCAAATTTCCCCACACTACTCTAACGGATCCATTAGTGCACGTCCCACATTGAATTCTACAGTTGTTTCACGCTGTTCGCTTGTCTGTTAGCACCGACAACTGAACACAAACGTCGCTGCTCTCGGTCGTTAAATGAAGGCCGTAGGCCACTGCATTGTCCGTCGTGTGAAGTAATGCCTGAAATGTGATATTCTCGGTACGCACTTGACTCTATGGAGGTCGAATATTGAATTCCCTAACGATTTCCGAAGCGGAATGTTCCATGTATCTAGCTCCAACTACCATTCCGCGTTCAAAGTCTACTAATTGCAGTAGTGTGGCCATAATCATGTGGCCGGCCGAAGTGGCCGTGCGGTTAAAGGCGCTGCAGTCTGGAACCGCAAGACCGCTACGGTCGCAGGTTCGAATCCTGCCTCGGGCATAGATGTTTGTAATGTCCTTAGGTTAGTTAGGTTTAACTAGTTCTAAGTTCTAGGGGACTAATGACCTCAGCAGTTGAGTCCCATAGTGCTCAGAGCCATTTTTGAACCATAATCATGTGGGAAACATTTTGACATGAATCGCCTGACTACAAATGACAGCTCAACCAATGTGCTGCACTTTCATATCACGTCTATATGTTACTACCGTCAACTGTGTATGGACATATCACTACCCCGCGACTTTTGTCGCTTCATTGTATTTCTCGACACTTTAACTCACGTGCAAAACATGAACTCCAAAATCTGTCTGTTCGAGATGTGACTTTTCTTGTTTTGCCACTATGATTATGTCTCTCTAAGTAGGTAGAAGTCGACCAAACACACCGTTGTTTCAAGGAAACTGGTACAGGCAAGTGTATTCAAATACAGAGATATGTAAACAGGCAGAATACGGCGCTGCAGTCGGCAACCCTATATAAGACAGAAAGGTCCTGGCGCAGCTCTTATAAGGGAACCTCCCCATCGCACCCCCCTCAGATTTAGTTATAAGTTGGCACAGTGGACAGGCCTTGAAAAACTGAACACAGATCAATCGAGAAAACAGGAAGAAGTTGTGTGGAACTATGAAAAAATAAGCAAAATATACAAACTGGGTAGTCCATACGTAAGATAGGCAACATCAAGGAGAGTGCGAGATCAGGAGCGCCGTGGTCCCGTGGTTAGCGTGAGCAGCTGCGCAACGACAGGTCCTTGGTTCAAGTCCTCCCTCCAGTGAAAAGTTTAATTTCTTATTTTCAGTTTATGTGACAAACTCTTATGTTTCCGTCACTTTTTTGGGAGTGATTATCACATCCACAAGAAAACCTAAATCGGGCAAGGTAGAAGAATCTTTTTACCCATTCGCCAAGTGTACAAGTTAGGTGGGTCGACAACATATTCCTGTCATGTGACGCACATGCCGTCACAAGTGTCGTATAGAATATATCAGACGTGTTTTCCTGTGGAGGAATCGGTTGACCTACCACCTTGCGATCAAATGTTTTCGGTTCCCATTGGAGAGGCACGTCCTTTCGTCTACTAATCGCACGGTTTTGCGGTGCGGTCGCAACACACAGACACTAAACTTATTACAGTGAACAGAGACATCAATGAACATGACAGATCATAACTTTGCGAAAATAAGAAATTAAACTTTTAACTCGAGGGCAGACTTTAACCACTAACCTCTCGTTCCGTAGCTGCTCACGCTAACCACGGGACCACGACGCTCTTGAGCTCATCCTGTCCTTGATGTTGCTTATCTTGCACATGGACTACTCAGTTTGTATATTTTACTAATTTTTTTCATAGTTCCACACAACTTCTTCCTGTTTTCTCCATTGATCTGTGTTCAGTTTTTCAAGGCCTATCCACTGTGCCAACTTCTAAATCTGAGGGGGGTGCGATGGGGAGGTTCCCTTGTTAGATCG